>NC_059503.1:14242424-14545454 GCF_914767665.1 Harmonia axyridis
AAATTTCTATGGTCATAGAGTATTATTGCTAGTCTGTCTGGAAACAGATCGAATAAAATTGACCCTACGTATAACATAAATTCATAAAATCTCAAATAACTCTTGAATTATTGAATTTGAGAGCATAATCACGTTTGGACACTACCCTTATTTTTTACCGTAGAATCCAGCGAAATCACAAAAAAATAGGGTTCTGATTTGAAAATCGAAAGTTATGATCAAATTTTGTTTACAATTTTTGGCACCCTGTGATGATATTTCTCAAATTCAAGATATGCACGATGTTCCAACATCATTTTAGTTTGAGAAAGTGAATTGACATAGGCATAGGATATTCACAGTAAAAATAATTCAGGTAATTGTGACTAAGGAAATTCTCTCTTTTTTACGGTTTTTCCTTGATATTTTGAAAACTATGAGGACTAACACAATAATTTTAGCAAAGAGTAATTGAGAATGGAAATCTCGATAATATCTGAGACATAAAATGAAAAAAAAATTTTTTTAATTCTTATATAACCGGAAGCGCCTGAACTTCGAAAATATTTTAGCTGAACAATGTCATATTCCGAAATATTAGATTTAGGCCTACAACTTTGCTCCTGCCGTTGGGCAATAGCTGGCTGTAACGGTAAGTGATAGTCGAAATAAATATATCGTAGATGTCATACAATAAGTTTAGTTATTTGTGAACATAACGCCATCGACATGTTAGTCGATTTGTGTCTGCATCATAAAGTTATTCACGATTATCCATGTCAGCTTACGAGTCAAATTCTCGTCATTTGAGGGAGGTTTTAATTTTCTACTGAAATATGAATAAATCTGCGGCTGAGGCTCATCGAATGCTCTCAAATACCTATGGTGAGGCCGCTATTAGTGAAAGAACGTGCCGAGAGTGGTTTCAACGCTTCAAGAAAGGTGATTTTGATGTCGAAGACCAGCATCGCGGTGGAAGAGAGAAGGTTTTTGAAGATGCAGAATTGGAGGCAATACTTGATCAAGACTCATTTCAAACGCAACAATAATTGACAGGATCATTAAGCCTACAAGCCATTTCAAAATGCCTGAAAGTCATAGGAATGATTCAGAAACAAGAAAAGTGGGTGCCGTACGAGTTGAAGCCGGGAGGTGTTTGAACGGAGTTTGTTTGTTTGTGAACAGCTGCTTTCGAGGCAAAGACGGAAGGAATTTCTGCATCGGATTGGGACTGGAGACGAAAAACGGGTTCATTACGATAGTCCCAAGCACATAAGATCATGTGGATATCCCGGCCATGCTTCCACGTCGACGGCTAAACCGAATATTCTCGGTTCTAAGGTCATGCTCAGTATTTGGTGGGGCCAGCTCGGTGTAGTGTATTATGAGTTGTTAAAACAGACTGAAACGATCACAGGCGATCGTTATCGAACGCAATCAATGCGTTTGTGTTGAGCATTGAGAGACAAACCGCCGCAATACGACGAGAGAGTAGATGAATGGATTCTATTGCATGACAATGCTCGACTCCATGTTGCGAAAGTCAAGATATACTTGAAAGAGTTGAAATGGGAATTCCTACCCCACCTGACGTATTCTCCAGACGTTGCTTCCTCGGATTATCACTTGTTTCGATCAATAGCACACAGCCTGGCTGACCAGCACTTCCTATCTTATGAAGAATTAAAAACTTGGATCGATTCGTGGATCGCTTCAAAAGATGACCAGTTTTTTCAATTCGTACGCTGCCCGAAAGATGTGAGAAAGTATAGTGACCAGCGATGGGCAATATTTCGAATCATAAATGTATAACCAGTGTTTTACAATAAAGCCTCAAATTTCGGTAAAAAAATGTGTACGCTTATGTATTTGTTATATTATAATATATTTATTTACTTATCACGGTTTTAGCCATTCAGGTAGAAATTAAAAAAAAAAATAGTAAATCTATTGTTTCATTAAAAAAAAAAGAAGACAATTGGCAAGTATAACACAAAATCTAATTTGGTCTGTGAACCCCTTGAAAACCTTGTAATCACAGCGTCCTCGTCATCATCAATGTCCCTGTATATGTTCAGGAGGACTATACTGAATTCGATGTCAATATCGAAAAAACCAGAATAACACCATATGAACTACCATTTATTCATTTCGAAAATAAACTTGCCGAATTTTCTGCTCGAATAGCTGTGCGAAAATTATGAGTTTCCATACAGTTTTATAATACGTCATAATCTCAAACAATCTATTAATATGAATTTCCACCAAGTAAAAAACCGATCCCATCAAGAAGATCTGGCATACAGGCAACGTTGCAGATTATTTCGCATCTGACCAGCGTTGCCGTTCGTACGATAATTATCGTTTTGTACGATAATTTGCTGATCGGTACTATGTACGATACCGCATGTACGATAATAGCGTTTTGTACGATCATTTCAGTGTACCTATCATTTGAGTTGAAATTTCCATAGATACTAAAAATATAATGAAACTGAGTATGGCCAGATTTAGTAGAAATTTTCTTTTTTAGTAGATTTTTCGCATTTTCATGAAGTTTTTAGTAGGAAGAAATCATTTGGTAGATTTTAGTAGTTTTAAAAAATCTAACCGAAACGGTTGGGAAAGTCTAGACTTTAGAATGTTCCGATGAATCAATTCATAGTTCATTGGGGTTCTACGTTCTACGTGGATCTAGAAGAACGAACCTACTTAAACATAATAAAATCATAAAATTTCTTTTCTGGCTGTCGGTTGAAAATAAATACAAAGAATCATGGAATATCCGAAGGGTAGGTGCCTCATTAAAAACAGATGGTGTTCAAACTTCAGTTGAAAATATACCATTATCTCATATTTGGTATTCTATTTAGTGAAAAAAAATTGTTTGTAACAGGTATTTCATTGACATATTTGAGTGGCTGAATATTTCAGATTTGAATATACTCATTTCACACAACAAAATCGTTTTTTTGATGACCCTTATTTCATAGAGAATTTTTACGAAGATATTTCTTCGTATTTCCAATCAATTCAAGTATTTAGATTCATATTATTTTATAATATGTGGATATGGGAGCAAATGTTCAATTGTTGAAAGCACATAACAAAGACCATCAAAAATATACTGCTATTTCAATTGAAAAGGGCGTATCTGCAAAAAAGCACACTAGAGATATTTAATTGAATTAATATGAAAAAGAAATACATGACATTGCATGTTAAATAAATTCATTAATTTTAATTCAGAAAGACTATTGAAGTCAAATATAATTATCAAAATAAATTTGTTACTTGAAATCGTACTTACAAACTTCAACCCTAAGTATATGTATAGGTATCATTAAATAATAGGATCCTTGAATTATTTCCGAAAAATTTTTCATTTTTTTTATTATTATTTTTCATTAGTATTTCAGATTCAATTTCGAAACGTATCTAGTACCTCGAACACCCATATTCAAAGAATTTTGTATTTGGGTATTGTTTATTCGGTTTCCTTTACATCTTTGTCGACGATTGCATGTTTTTTGCAATATTCTAAGTTATTTGGGAAAAGAACTTGTATGAAAATGAGTAATTTAAAAAAAAAAAAAAAACACAAAAATAACAGAAACAATTTTCACGATGTTATAAGTAAAATTCGATCCATTCTTTCACGATTTCCTTAAAAAATTTCTTGTTTTATTTTCGAATCTGTACGCATCTCTACTATCTATCCTATTCATAAAGTAAAATTTAACCATAAGAGACATTAGAATAAGGTGTATTCTGAATAAAGTGAAAATACCGACAATCTGTGAATAGGAAAATACAGGTTCTCTGATCTTGTCTGATAATTAATTAATTATTCATTAACCGTTTTGTCTAAATAAAAAATATATTACTTAATCGATACATTGCTTGTTTTTTCATCCTTTTCCACAAATTGTCATATTCTCGCAAAAATTTCCTTTATTTCGAATGTGTACGATAAAAATCAGTGGGATACGATAATATGTACGATAAAATACGATGATTTTAAACACGCGGTACGATATTTTAGGCTTGTCGACCTGGCAACGCTGCATCTGACAGACTTTACGTATTAAACATGATGGCCGCCGCCATATATAAACAATGGATAAAACCATCGATTTTGACGAAAAAAAGGCATTTTTATTTCAGGGAAAGCTTGAAATGTGATTAATTAATCATTTCTTACGAGAATCAGTTAATAAAATACAAGAAAACTAGCTATTAATGTGGATAACCTCACCTTCATTAGGCCAATTTCCCAAATAAAAAAAAAAACTAGCTGGATTAAGGAATTTATGAAAGGGGATTCGTGATCTAAGATCCAAAATAAGTAAGTCTGCAAAATTTCATCACTTTTGAATCATTATTAAAATTAATTCTATATAGTAAACATTGTTTTTCTTTTCAGAATATGGATTATTTTCGTTTGGATGAATAATTATACAGGATATTTATTTGTCGAATATCAATTAGAAGTATCTAGAGATGTTGGACCAATTCAAGTCTGAAAATTGAGATTAAAGCTTCAAATTATTAACTAATTTGTAAAGAAATACACAATATTTGATCAACAATTATATAGGGTGTATATATATTTGAAGTAGTAATTAGACATTTTGAAATCTGAAATTCTCATTTCTCTAGAAATGGCAATTCCTTTCTTCTTTGAAAAATTTGGGAAAAATGCATAATCAAAATGTGAGAGTTATTATCAGTCAATAGAAATACTACCTGAAAAAGAAACTGCATTCAATGTTTATTTTCAGTTTTGCCAAATATTGAATTTACATAATCATTCGATAAGATCTATGAAAAGACCTACAGTGAAATTTTGTTTTAGGAATATTCAGTATAGCTATAATAAACTAAAAAGGGGCAGAATGAATAGATCTACCTTTCAAAAACCCATGGCTAATGTTGCCTTACAAGCAATCGTAATCATATCAGTAACATCTTTGAGAAATCAGGTTATTAGAAGTCCCTCATTTCCGAGGTTCATCAATACTTTTTTCAGTTGAGCAACAAATTATTCTTCTATTTCATAATTTATTGAGAAATACAAGGAAGGACACCTTTTGAAATCTAAAAATTTGGTTAATAGTAGGTTATTTTCCATAATTTATAATATTGAAAGACCAATTGGACATTCCTGAAGAACTAAGGCGTTTTTAAAGTCTGAAAATTGTATCGATGAATTTTGCATACTTTTCTGTTCCATATTTCTTGAAGGTATATGGACAAAAATGATTTTTGTGGGTTCTGGTGAATGATCAAAGGGATACAGGTAACAATTTCATTAATACCAGTCGAGATGTAGTTATCATAGATAAGAGATGATATAGAAATTTCACTAGATAATTCTGATTCAGTGGAGGACAGCTGAATTAAAGCTTAATCGTGATGGTTCGTTACGTTATAGAGCAAGCTTGTAGCTCTGGGTTTCACTCAGAAGTAAATTGAACAGGGAAATATATATAGTAAATGAAATTTTGACAGATATTAGTTAAAAAAGATCAACAATTGAGCATTGTATTCACATAAAATCAAAAAATAACTTGCTAACTGTTGTTGCATTGTACGTGGTTGACTTTTTTGTTTTAACAAATGTTAATTCTGAATGAATATATCTGATAGAATATTTAAGTGATAATTTCATCATAAAGAATTCAGGGAAAGCTAAAAATGTTTAGGGATGAATATCACTAGAAATTATGAAAAAGGTAGTATAGTAATTGTTTATATTCTTCAAGTATGTATTGCAATAATTCAGCATGTCTAATTGTAAACATATGAAAACTCCTTTGAAAACTTAATTGAAATTTGATTCAACAAAAGAGAGTTGTAATGATGAACCATATAAGAAATTAATAGGTTTATTAACGTCTTTAGCAGTATTAACTAATCCTGATAAAGCATACTCTGTTAATCTCTTGAGTCAATTTAATAATTATCTCATTATTGAACACTGAAAAAGTGCAAAATTCATTTCAAGATGCAAGTATAAAGTATTTTATACCTACATTGAATTGTTGGAAAATTTATACCAATTTCGAAAGTAACTGCCATGTCAAAATTTTTCATATACTGAATGATCCTTCAAATTTTATTTCTGTCGTAACATTTTGACTAGTAATTCAAGTGAAAAATTTGAACTGATTTTATATATGTATATAGTATAGCTATAAATGAACAACCTGAAAAGAGACAGAATGAATAGACTTGCCTTTCGAATACCACCATGGCTTATGTTACCTCATAAGCAAATTTAATATCTAGATAGAACCTTTTTGAGAAATCAGGTTATAAGTTTGAGAGTCTCTTAATTTCCAAGGTTTCAGTTGAACGACAAATAATATTATGATAATATAACAGGGTATATATGGTTGAAATTATTCGTATGAAAGATTACACAACGATTTGATTTCTTCATTATAAATTCAACAGCACTGCACTCAAATTCTTCAAAAACTGATAGGTCACTTATATTTTTGCACTCTTCAGTCGTAAAAGTGTATATTTTAGATATTCAAAGAACACATGGAAATTTTTGAATGTCATCTGACTAACATGGCTCTTTTTCCAGTAATAAAGCCAATTGTGAATTATCTATAAGGAGTTTTTCTATCTGTTTAATACATGATCAGATGAAGCTTCTGTTCTCTTTGGTAGTTCCATCTTCTGTCGCAATAAATTCAAATTCTCACGAAAGAGAATGTAGTTTTAGTTTGTGGAAAATAAACGAAAAATTCCTGAAATAAAGTAACATTCATATCCAATTGAATGATACAAACACTTAAAACAAACCTGAATTGAGGAAAATGCATTCGATGATATAAATGTTCATTTCCAAATTTTGACAAATATCTATCGAATTTTCGATTCGCCGAAGACTTTGCATTTTATCTGTCGGCATTTATTTAAATATTGAATAACAATTTTGGAAACTGCAAACTTTTTCAAGAACTTTCATATATGGAAATGGAATATTTATTATTAACATGACACTGACAGCCAAATTGTCCACAGATACCACAGAAATATGGGACTTGAAATGTCAAAATGATCCGAAACACCCCGTATACTCGAAAACCGCGGGGAGAATCGAAGGTTTGGGATTTTTCCCGGGATCTCCAGACGATTTTGAGGGGGGTCTTATTCTTGTCATTTTTGCTCTAGATGGTCCCGTTTGGGCTGTGATTTTACGTTTAAAGTTTGACGTATATGTGCAAGCGGTTTTATATATACTTAGACTCGCTCTGCTCGCCGAAGGGGCTCCGCCCCTTGGACCCCGTCACTATGCCGGTAGATCCTTCACTGGGTATCCCTCTAGAAAATAAAAGATTTTTTTCGGAAACCTTGTATCGTTAGCTGATTTCAGACGATTCACTCGGTATACTATGCTGATTCTAGGGTGGAATTCTATATGATTTTTTTTCCTAGAACATACCGTTTTGCCCTTGCTCACATGAAAATATTTGATGCAAATAACTTTCCATGACGACAAATCAAGGGCGGTCCTAGCCTTAAATTTTGAGGGGGTTCGCCGTTATGAGCTTCGAATATTTCTATGGGACCAAATCCCAGATTATACCGATATCAAGCCTTACCTCTCAAAAATATTTATATTTAGATATTCATATGAATATTTATATAAGGCGTACAACTTTGCGTCCGCCGTTTTGCAATAGATGGCTGTAACGGTAAGTGGTAGTAGAAATAAATATATCGTAGATGTCATACAATAAGTTTAGGTATTTGTGAACATAACGCCATTGACATGTTAGTCGATTTGTGTCTGCATCATAAAGTTATTCACGATCAACCATGTTAGCTTACGAGCCAAATTCTCGTCATTTGCGGGAGGTGTCAATTTTCTACTAAAATATATAGTCAGAACGATATTGGTGGAAGAACGTACCAACGATATTGTTTATGTTTAGGTTTAGTTATTTTCTGGTACATCAGTAAAATGGCTTGTTCCGTTTGATTAAATAAATAAAGAAATAGATGAGTGGTTTCAACGCTTCAAGAATGGTGATTTTGATGTCGAAGACCAGCATCGCGGTGAAAGAGAGAAGTTTTTTGAAGATGCAGAATTGGAGGCAATAATTGATCAAGACTCATGTCAAACGCAACAATAATTGTAGGATCAATAGGAGTGTCACTAAAAGCCATTTCAAAACGCCTGAAAGTCATAGGAATGACTCAGAAACAAGGAAATTGGGTGCGGTACGAGTTAAAGCCGCGAGGTGTTTGAACGACGTTTATTTACTTGTGAACAGCTGCTTGCAAGACAAAGACGGAAGGGGTTTCTGCATCGGATTGGGACTGGAGACGAAAAATGGATTCATTACGATAATCCCAAGCGCATAAAATCATGAGGATATCCTGACAATGCTTCCACATCGACGGCCAAACCGAATATTCACGGTTCTAAGGTCATGCTCAGTATTTGGTGGGACCAGCTCGGTGTAGTGTATTATGACTGAAAGAATCACAGGCGATCGTTATCGAACGCAATTAATGCGTTTGTACCGAGCATTGAAAAACAAACCGTCGCAATACAACGAGAGAGAAGATGAATTGATTTTACTGCATGACAATGCTCGACCCCATGTTGCGAAAGTAGTCAAGATATACTTGGAAACGTTAAAATGGGAATTCCTACCCCACAACCCTACCCGACGTATTCTCCAGACGTTGCTCCCACGGACTATCACTTGTTTCAATTAATAGCATACGGCCTGGCTGACCAACACTTCCGATCTTATGAAGAAGTAAAAACTTGAATCGATTCGTGGATCGCTTCAAAAGATGACCAGTTTTTTCAATTCGTAC
This sequence comes from Harmonia axyridis, assembly GCF_914767665.1. Classification (NCBI taxonomy): domain Eukaryota; kingdom Metazoa; phylum Arthropoda; class Insecta; order Coleoptera; family Coccinellidae; genus Harmonia; species Harmonia axyridis. Next base: position 14,251,260 of record NC_059503.1, read on the forward strand.
GCTGTCCGAAAGATGGGAGAAAGTAGTGACCAGCGATGGGCAATACTTTGAATTATAAATGTATAACCAGTTTTTTACAATAAAGCCTCGAATTTCGCAAAAAAAGTTGTACCCTTATGTATTTGTTGTATTATAATACCATTATTTACTTATCAGGGTTTCAACCATTCAGGTAGAAATTTAAAAAAAATTACATTGTTTAATAAGAAAAAAGAAGACAATTGGCAACTACATCACAAAATCTAATTTGGTCTTTAAAACTTTGAACCCTTTGAAAACCTTGTAATCACGGCGTCCTCGTCAACATCAATGTCCCTATAAATGTTCAGGAGGACAAAATACTCCATAAAAATGGAAGCAAACTACTGAATCTTATTATTATCCTCTATGATAGAAAAACTTTATTCAAATCAACAGAATTTTCTCACACCAAAATATCACAGCGATATATATCGATATTTTACTCTTACATATTTCGATAGTGTCAGAAAATATCGATGCAATATATAGATATCGATAGTTTTCTGACCTTTGCCCATCCCTAGTGTGGATTTGCCGAACGCAGTCATAACCATAAACAAAGATTTCTCTATGATCATAAGTCACACGCATGTCTTAAAATTTTGTTGAAATATAAATCGTCTTTTGTATTCTTTAATAATGAATAAAAAATAACCGATATCAACCAAATTCTCAGATCTCATTTTTCCAGAAATGGCAATTTCTTTCTTTGAAGAATTTGGGAGAAATGAATCATCAAAATGTGAGCGTCAGTCTTTCAAGAAAGTTATTCATGCTTATAGGTTTGTAAAAAATTTTTAGAGAATATTGAATAATAATATAATCCCAACATTAATAATTTTAAATTAGCACATTTCTTCTTTATAGAGACATGTATGATGCATAAGTCCAAATTTAATTGATGATTGGGTGGGAAAAATTGACAAAAAAAGTTTGTTTGTTAGTTAAGTTGTAATCCTTTTTATGGTCCTTTTTTTTGTTTATTTAATAGTTACAATAGACAATTGTTAGCATATTTTTCTCTGAATTTCAACTTTGAAAGAAAATTTGTCGTTTTATGTCTTGCCGATGAAAATATTGATATTCTTGTAAGTTAATTCAAAATGAATAATAGATATATTTTAAGGGCTATCATTCCATTGGATATTTACTTGTGGGCCCTAAAATGAAGTTACATTTATTCAATTGACTCATTAATAGAAATACTTCCTGAAATAAAGAAATTGCATTCAATGTTTATTTTCAGTTTTGACAAATATTGAATTTACATAATCGTTCGATAAGATCTATGAAAAGACCTACAGTGAGATTTTTGTTTTAGGAATATTCAGTATAGCTGTAATAAACAAACTGAAAAGAGGCAGAATGAATAATAGATCTACCTTTCGGATACCCATATCTGAGAAATCAGGTTATAAGAAGTCCCTCATTTCCAAGGTTTATCAATACATTTTTCAGTTGAGCAGCAAATTATTCTTCTATTCCATATTTTGTGAAGAAATACAATATAATTGCAACAATTTGAAGGACCTATTGGAAATTCCTGACGAACTAAGGAGTTTTTTAGTATCTGAAGATTGTATTTATGCTATGTTATAGAACGAGACTTGTGGCTCTGGGTTTTACTCAGAAGTGAATTAAACAGGGCAATTTATGTCCTATATAGTAAATAAAATTTTGATAGATGAAAGTTTCAAAAGATCAACAATTGATCATAGTATTTACATAAATCAAAAAATAACTGGCTTACTATTGTTGCATTGTACATGGATGACTTTTTTGTTTTAACTAATGTTAATTCTGAATGAATTTTCTGATAGAAAATTTTATGATAAAGAAATTAGGGGAAGCTAAAAAATGATAAGGGATGAATATTACTAGAAATTATGGAAAAGGTAGTAAAGCTATCGATTATATTCTTCAAATATGTATTGCAATAATTCAACATGTCTGATTGTGAACATGTGAAAACTAAATTGAATTTTGATTCAACATAAGAGAGTTGTAATGATGAACCATATAAGAAATTAATAGGTTTATTAATATCTTCAGCAGTATTAACTAGTCCTGATATAGCATACTCTGTTAATTTCTTGAGTCAATTTAATAATTATCTCATTGTTGAACACTGGAAAAGTGCAAAACTCATTTCAAGATACAAAGATCATTGTTCAATTTTTACTTCAGTCAAAAGGAACTGAGTATTTGAAATCGGTACTAAAATTGTATCGGCCAATACTATTGACCCATATGGGTCAATAACTACATTGACTTGATTTTTTCAAATGTTAACTTTGGATCTGAATCAATGAATAATTTAATTCTTACCAAAATGAAAAGCAATGAATAAATCAGTAGGATAGCATTTTTGAAATGGCCATATAGCACCTATTCCTATAACGATTAAAAGATTGGAAACTTTAGTGAACAAATAGGTAGGTATCAACATTTTTATACAAATTTGATCATTCATTCATGACATGGAAATTTTCAATAAATAGTTGCTTTTTAAAGTATTTTATACCTTCATTGAATTGCTGGAAAATTGATACCAATTTCGAAAGTGACTGCCATGTTTAATTCTTCATATACTGAATGATCCTTCAAAATTTATTTCTGTCGTAACATTTTGACTAGTATTTCAACTGATATATTCCATACGTCATTGAAATCAATATCTTCAAAGTACTATTCGAAAGACTTATATGGAATTTAGAAAAATATGTCTTTCTCAATTTCATAGTCATATATGATATGATGCATAAGTCCAAATTTAATTAATTCACATCTAAAGTGAATGTTATTTTTAGAAATATTCAGTATAGCTATAATAAACCAACTAAAAAGAGACATAATGAATAGACTTGCCTTTCAAATACCCATGGCCTATGTTACCTCATAAGCAATTACCTACAATATCTTATCTTGGTGAAACCTTTTTGAGAAATCAGGTGATAAGTTTGAGAGTCTCTAATTTCCAAGGCTTATTAATACATGTTTCAGTTGAGCAGAATATAATATAACAGGGTATATATAGTTGAAATTATTAGTATGAAAGATTTGACTTATTCATTATAAATTCAACAGCACTGCACTCAAATTTTTCAAAAACGGAGTGGTCACTTATATTTTTGCACTCCTCTGTCGTAAAAGTGTATATTTTAGATATTCAAAAAACTCATGGAAACTTGACTGTTATCTGACTAACTTGGCTCTTTTTTTCCAGTAATAAAGCCAATTGTGAATTATCTATAAGGAGTCTTTCTATCTGTTTAATACTGTTTCATAGTAGCATAACTTTTACTCCAATCCAAGACTGAATTGATGAATGAAGCTTCTGTTCTCTTTGGTAGTTCCATCTTCTGTCGCAATAAATTCAAATTCTCACGAAAGGAAATGTAGTTTTATAGATTGTGGAAAATAAACGAAAAATTCCTGAAATAAAGTAACATTCATCCAATTAATTCCAAATAATACAAACCCTTCAAACAAACCTGAATTGAGGAAAATGCATTCGATGATATAAATGTTCATTTCCAAATTTTGACAAATATCTATCGAATTTTCGATTCGCCGAAGACTTTGCATTTTATCTGTCGGCATTTATTTAAATATCGAATAACAATTTTGGAAACTGCAAACTTTTTCAAGAACTTTCATATATCGAAATGGAATATTTATTATTAACATGACACTGACAGCCAAATTGTCCACAGATACCACAGAAATATGGGACTTGAAATGTCAAAATGATCCGAAACACCCCGTATACTCGAAAACCGCGGGGAGAATCGAAGGTTTGGGATTTTTCCCGGGATCTCCAGACGATTTTGAGGGGGGTCTTATTCTTGTCATTTTTGCTCTAGATGGTCCCGTTTGGGCTGTGATTTTACGTTTAAAGTTTGACGTATATGTGCAAGCGGTTTTATATATACTTAGATTCTGTATGCAAATCAATATGAATTATAGATATCTGTCAATTTATGAATCGCATAGCAGAACTCTGAATCATAATTTACTAACTAACTAGGGTAAATTAGGATCTTCCTAATATTATTACTGCTGGAGTTTGTTCACAATAAGCCTAAATGATTGCATTAGTGGGTAAACCCGTATAATCAAGCTGTTCTACAGGGTGTTTTCGGCTAAATGCCATGCTGTATAAAATTTTCGATGCAATTATGAATTTTATTGAAAATTGGAATTTCCCGTTATTTTTTATATGAAAGGAATGTCAACTCTAACAATCAAGAATTTATTTTTTCTATTGAATGAAAACGGTATCCGCACAGTGATAATTAGAGTTAAAAACAAAGAAAAAAAGGCCGCTAGATGTATATAGGTTGTTTTCAAATTAGACGTGATCCATGGAGGACGTGTTAGCTGTCGTTTGAACCATATTTAGTGATAACCAAAAATCAGCATTTGAGTTCTTGTGATTTTCAAAAGATATCTCACCTTTCTTCATTTCTCGTCAATTTTTCGACGTTAAACAAATTTGATTATAGTTTTGGATTATTTTCGTGGCCAGCGAGAAGTCCGGATCTAATACCATTAGACGAAGCAGCGAGAAGATTGAGAGTAAAATTCAGGAGGAAAGTAACAACTGAAGACATAAGAAAGGGGGCCCGTGCTTGTATGAGGAATGGTGGAGGTCATTTCACTCATTTCAAACATAATTTATGAATACACTTGTTCTATGCATTGGCCTTCTGGGATGATGTTGGCTGTTATGTTATTAATTATTCGAGACGTTTGTCTTCCCAGAAGGCTTCTTGCCACTGTCTGTATTAACAGCCAGTGACCAGCATGATCATCAGCATATCTTATGTTGTTCAATATCTAAATCTAGACTATAAACTAGCGTTTGTTATTTTTGATCTTCTAACATAATCTCTCAAAAATATGTTTACGCTTAATAATAACGAAATTTAATATTCCTGAGAAATAATTGGAGTGCTAATTTTTAAGGGATGAGAGAAGTGGATTCCAGAAGCTTCATCTACCGTCTGTAGACTCATCAAACTCTAGTCATCACTTTCATTATCGATCGACTCGCTAACTGATGTTTAATTTGTCGAACTAATGAACCCATGTATCGGCATTAGTTGAGGCAACACTTCTCATGTCCAACAATTAGTAAGAACTAACGTTCTAAGACAAACGAGAATTTGTTAACACCATTTCCTTCACTGAAGCGATGATGCACTGCACCATTCATACGCACGTATTTTTCAGTGCTCAAAGATATCACTCTATCATTTCATTGATATTCGATGATTCTGTGCGTCCGAGAATTGAAATTTTCGTTAGAAGGTGAATTCTCCATTATTTGATTATTTTTTCAATATCCTGCTTTATTATCTATATGGTTCTGATAAAGCTATATCAATACGAAATTTTGAATGAATCATGAAATAATTATTCTTTACAGTCAATTTTTATGGTCCTGATTAAGATATCAACACAAAATTCTCTGCACAAAACTGCAAAGGGTGTTCCTAATTTAGAGGTACAAACGATAATGAGGGATTACTTGGATAATTTTGAGAAAAAAAGTCCGCAAACGCTTTGTTTTTGAGATACAAGATGTTGAAATATAATTTTTTTTCTCGTAGCATCAGTACTTCACCAAATATTCAACTGAAATCAGGCATAGCTATTCCAATTTAAAGTTTACATAATGTGCAATGACAATTTCGACTGCAAATCTACGGGATGGTATTTTTTCTTGAACAGTGCTCGTTTTTTCCTCTAGGATATTATTATTAATAGAAATATAAATGCGATCCGATGATTAGTCACGGAAATATTAGATATTTCTTTCCTATATTTCTTCTTGACTGTTCTATGATTTTGATGTATGATCGTAAGTAATATCATAAGAAAAATTTTTCCGAAAAAAAAATCGAAAAAACTCGTTGGTGAGTAATATTTCAACAATTGTTAAGAAGATTTTACTTCGTATTGTGTTTTTCCGATTTTTTCAACAGGAAATATTAAATGCCAAGACTATTTCATGAAACCATAACATTGAGTAATAAATATAGATATAGCGATAAAGGAAGTACACGCAATTTTTAAATGTCCCCAACATGGTTAGATTACGTTGTCGGATTGTGATATATTTTCAAATCAACAATTTAACTACATCATTATGAATGTATATTATATTGAATGAAATATATTCATTTGAGTGATTCTCAATTGAATATGCAAATTCGATTATTTGGAATCCGATATTTTTCCTAATTGTCGAATTTATAGTATGCAAAATATTTATTATTTTCTGTATCTACCTGCTGAAATCTGGCAACTATGGCTCTCCTAGTGTCATCGGTTGTTTCACGTCGTTTAGCGCGCTTGAAGTTTGTTTTTTGAATTTCTGATATATTTAGGTATTTATTTCAATATATTTTGAGTTAATATGAAACGTTGATTCACTATGGGACACAAGTGCGTTTTTTTGTGGAGAAACTCGCAAATTGAGTGAAATATCGTATCGCTGATAAGTTTTCATTACCGCGCGCTTCATGTCAAATTTGATAGTTCATGTAGGGGACAAAATTTGCTTACTGAAAATGACATATCCTCCCTTTATCTATGTTTATTACTCTTAGATCGAACATTATCGTTGTTTGACTCAAAATTACCGGCCTTGTGACGAAAAGCAAGAGCGATCGATTCGAAAAACGAGCGATAAAAATCAAAAACAAATACTGCATCCCGGAAGGTGAAGTGGAGAAAAACATGGTTTTTCATTCGAGAGGGGTGATATAAAGTTGACCGTGATATTTATGTTCGGCCTCCACTAACCCCAACGAATGTGTTCGATATGGAACCTAACTTCAATAACAGGCGTTATACCGAGGAGGAAATCCGTAAATTTGGTATTTTAGATTCTTTCTGTCGAACGCAACGCTGAACCTATTCAGAAATATTAATGCTAATACCAATAAATTCTCACGCGCCAATGGAGCTTATCCTCCTAATGGAACCAGAAAATTCGAATCGCTTTAAACTTCAGCTATTAGCACGATTCACATCGCGACTTCAAAACGATTTTGAATTGCATTTTCTATCAGAAATTACGGAGTGTGTAGTCAAGGTTCGAATGACATGAGTCATATATTTTGTAAAGAAAGAGTTGGGATTTGATTGTTCAAAACATTCGCTTGAAGGAATTGTTGATATTTTTCCAACGCTGAGTTATTTCAACTATAACAAACATTTGACTCAATAAGTTACGGGCCAACTAGACAAACAATAGTATTTTCTGAAACAAGTTGCAGAATGGGCTTCTATTCTAACACGAGCGCATGAGTGTTAGAATTGCTTTCTGCAACGAGTATTAGACAATATTTTCTCTATTTCAGTCAAGTTTTATGCAATATCGTCGAAAATCAATGAACAATTCAGATTCTATATCCTAGTGATTTAAGTAGTGTATCTTGGCAGTTGGTGTGACTGTTACGAAAATTGACAGATTACGAAATTTGAATTTAAATCATAAGTTTCGAATTCTGGAATAATTTATAATTACGCATTAAATTCGTGAAGTATGTCTGACGATATCGATTTAACACCACCAGAATTAAGAGAAATTGCGAATGATATTGCAAATCATTTCACCATATCCAAATTATATTATATTGTGTTGAAATTTAATTGCATTGGAAGTCTGCGTTGACAACCACAAAACAAAAATTAAAACTGAAAACAATGCTGTAATGAGTTCATTACATGAAATAAGGATAATTTTTTTCCTACAACTGCTATGAAAAGTAGTATATTCTTCATACCTTGCTCAATTTCAAAACTATTCACATTGTGAGAAATATTATTTCTCACGGCACTTTTCCCACACCTCGCTTGATAGACCAATGAAATTGGGCTTTTGAAGAATCGTTTATATGGAAACGTAACAAATACATAGATACTGTCAACGAAGGTCATTTTGAATTGAATCAGGTACATTACTCGTATTATTCAAAATGCAGTTCTAGGAAAAATAGTATATTGTACAACACGTGGAGAAAGTCCAGCAAACACACGAGTGAGAAAAAGGACTTTTTCAACATGTTGCACACTATACTTTTCCTACAACTGCATAAATTTAAATAATACAAATATCAGAATATCAGAGCAATTGTAAACATTTATGGAGGTTACACCGAGCCCATCAATTGTGAATTGATTTTGAATTGTTTATCCTAAAAAAATCAATTTTGTATGCTCTTCTTTTCCTATTCCTTAGACGTTGGATCTTTTTGTAAACTGATCAGCTATCTTTGTAAAAGATTTGAAGTACCTTTCCATCCATTCGCACTCGATATTGCTATGTGGTACAAAAGAAACGAATCAATGTAAATTTTAAATGCCCATTTTATTTTTTCCTTTTCAAGTTATCAAACATTTTTCGCAAAAAAAACATTTCTATGAAATGTGACATTCTGACGATATTCAATAAAATATACTTAATTTTCGTTTTAAGGAGAATTTCCCATTCCTTGTTTTCCGATTTTTGACATTGGAAAACTGTTGATTTCACGATTGAATTAGGTTAGGTGACTATTTATAGTTTGAAACGAAATCAAAAGTATGTAAATGAAAATTTCAGTAATTTTTGAAACTAATAATACTTAGTACTCCTTAAATATTTGAAACGAAAAATTTCAGGCTTTCTTTGTGGAATATCATTTGGTTAACCATATGTGGTAGTCCATCTTCATTATTGGGGTAATTTACATTCTGAACCAGATGAGCGTAGAGTTTCGAATTCCTGTTATTACATAGAGTATGATATAAATTAGGATATGGTGATGAGAAGCGAATTGAATTATATTCCGAAATGTATCGGGTGTCTCAAATTTGTTGTCTAGCGAGAGGATCTCAGAATCCCTTGGGGCTTGAAAAAAATGAATGGCACATTTTCGGGCTTGATTTTTGAGAGAATCAATTCGGTGAAAACTGCAACCTTTTGAGTTCAACTGTTTTCAAGATATCAGAGAAAATTGAAAAATTCCCTTTTTTAATACAAACCTAAAAATATTTGTAACTAATAAAATCGCTTTTTTCCCTTTTCAAAGATTTTTTTTCAATCATAAATTTAAACTCATCAAATTTCAAGTATAATTGAAATGAATCAAATATCTCAGTTGGTTTCTTAGATAACATTAAGTGAGTTTGTTATGAAAGATAGGTAGTTAAGTAAGAAAAAGAAAATTCACAATTGAGGGACAGTGCTATAGATAGTACATATTAGACAAAATTGGAGCATCAAATTGAGAAATGAAAATGGAAAATCCACGATAAGCAGAGAAAAAAATCGAAAAGAGATGTCAAGCAGAAAATTTGGAAGAGATTTAATTTATACATAGTTCACTCTGAATATTTTTGTAACATGTATTTCTATTCAATAATAATGCAATTCCTGTGAATATATACACACATGATGTGAGTTTTTCAGTTTCCCATTCAAATCTACATCACAATTCAATTTTCGGGGAAATACAAAATTTCATTAAAAATTTTGTTCATAATGTTCACAGTTGACTGCAATGCATAATTTACACTCAATTCTAAATGCATAATAACCTATCATCACATTCCAACCGAAAACCGGCTCCAAAAGTCCTGTTGAAACTGATAACAATTAAATTTACGATAATTAATCGTGGGGCAGAATGCGATTCCTGATGAATTTCCGAGGTAAAATCTATTGTCGGACAGCATTTGAAAAATTGCCGCTCTCATTCGAAATTGGAAAAGGTTGTAGGGCCGTAAATCCACTTCGCCGTTGTAATGGATAATTCTTGTTGATAACCCGCATTTTTCGAAGAGTTAGCAGTAATCATTCTTCATATCTGGAATGCAAGGATCATAGAAAGTTGTGACGCAGAGAAAAATGAAATGAATGGGCTCTATCATCATGTTCTAAAGAAAATCGGGGATGCTTGTTCTCAAATTCTGCAAGGGAAATTAATTTGTAAAGCGCAACTCATGATCTTCCTGAATAGGAGAAATGGAGAAATTTTATAAAGGGTTAAAATTACGTCAAGGAAATTTTTACTCGCTTCTTCTAAGATACTAGGTGCTTTCATCTTGCCTTAATATATACAGTTTTTTGCTTGCAATTGTCCCAAACGATAAGGTTAGATTTGAGAATGGAGATTATTTTTTTGATTTATTTCCGGTTGACTTCAGGAAAGAGTTAAGAAGTTTTTCAGGTTTGTTTTGGAGTCTAAATACGTTTTTTTTCTTTATGGGCTAAATACTAAATTCCTGTTAATTTATGAGATAAACATGGTGTTCAAAAATGATTGTAACATAGAAATTCCTTCGAAATATTATTCTCCACTTTTCACTTTAGTGCCAACTATTCTTTATAATATAATTTCGAAACGTAGGATCAAAAATAGGTAGTACACAATTTTCGATATTCTACTTGAATTTGATATGAACCTGATGATGATCAACAAGAAATTTTGCATGAAATCTTGATTTGTTTTTCTATATTTAAGTTTTTTCTGGCGTGAATCAAAATTTAGATTACTTATTTTGAACATCAGCTATGGGAGATTTTGCAACTGGCATTATTTCAGCTCATGAAAAAGAATATTTCTTTCCATAAGAAAATTGCGATGTTGTCACACCTAACTGAAATAAAGAATAATCAAGAATTTAAAAATTTCTTTGAACCTACCCTACTATTTTTTTGATAAATATACATTAGCTCTTTCAGGCTCTCTTATTTTTCATAATTCTTTACAATAATATATTTTGGTTGGAACGGAAAACAAGGAATGATTTTTGCTAATTTTTATACTTACGAAAAAGACCTTGAACGGAGTGATATCCTTCAGCAATGAGTCATATCGTTACATCAATCTGAAAAAAATAAGAATATCATTCAATAAAATGAATTTATGAAATATAATTTATACTTCAATCACATCAATGATAATTTTTTTGGATCAGCCATTATTGAATATACAAGTTAGAAATGGGAAAAGCTTCAAGGATATCTCAAAATAATGAGAAATATACGAACTAGAAGTCGGTAGCTTTTGAGCGTTCGTTGAGATGTGATTCAATAATCATATCGCATATACAATATAATAGTCTTCAAGGACGTTCGAAAGTTATACCTAGTGTTTACATTCGAAAAACAATTCATTGTGTTTCTCGTTTGAAAAACACTACCTACATACTAGGATAGTCCCTTCATTCAGAGTGAAATGAAAATTCAAATTGCTACTAAGAGATGTAGGAAATCAAAAGCATCTAGATTGTTGGCATATGGAATCAATGTCTGCAAGTTTAAAAACTGACACTACAAGTAACTGTGCAAATATATCAAGGATATCATCTATTTCGCTAAAGCGGTAAGATTTCCTAATGCATGAAAACTTAATTTGCAAACACTTCAAGTACTGATGCAAGTAACCTAAGGAAATCATCGACTTAGTTGAAGCAATTGAGTTCCTTGAACAAGAGCAAAAAACTCGTATGAGCAGATAACCAATCGCATAGACAGCAAGGAAGCAGAAGACCTGATCTTGTGATTTCACATCCGAGGTATTCAAATGATATGACTTATTCAATGATGTTGTTCTCCAGTACTAGCGTAGAATGCACGCTGAAAAGAAATTGAGGGAACAAGTCAAAAAAGCCTTGGAATTATTATATTATATCTGAAATATCAAATCTTACATTGTTACATTCTGTAGAATGTAAGTTGAGGAAAAATAAGACTGTACGACCAGATATGATATATGGCGCAGAAAGAAGAGTTAAAACTTAAGAACAATCGAGATGAAGACCTTGAAAACAATAGCAAGATATAAACTGAACGACAGACAGAGGAACACAGCCAAGAGAGGAAAGTGTCAAACATATGATATCCTGAGATGGATAAGAGAAAAAAGAAGGGAATGGGACCAACACATTGACAAAATGTGTCCAGACAGGATGGCTAAGATTTCATGAGACAACATACCTCACAGAAAAAGAGCCTCAGGATCCCCACCAAAACGATGATGAGAACTGGAAATCTACATCCAAAGAAACTAACACATAAGTAAACCGGAACAAAGCAGCCAACGCGCCTCCTAAAAGAAAAAGGAGGATTTGCTACTAAAAATTGCCCATTTTTGAGTAGGCGATAAATACATTAGAACAAGACGTATACCTAACTTTCAGCACTAGGAAAACAACTATTGAATTATTGTTCATGATTATGGTGAAAAATAAACAAAGCATTCAACAGGAAGTGCACGTTACCAAACAATACTCGTAGAAGGCTTTATTTTCCAATCACATAAATTCAAAAATACGATTATTTACCGTTGTTTCTGTTGCCCACCGAAGTGAAGAAATCAATAATTTAATATTTCACGGGAGTGAAAAGTGCTAAGGTTCGATAATAAAATACCTTTGGAAAAACGAACGACCAGAGTTCGTGCAATCTGCTATCACACGTTCCTAACGGTGCTGTTGGTGAGACCGGAAATGAAACTACCCGAGATAAAAGCCACAGTATTTACGATGAGAGGGATAATCGAAGTTGGAAATGGAAAAGCACATAAAATATTGAAGGGTTGAAAGGAGTTCTTTCTGTTTAGTGGTCCAAGATCTGGATTCTATTTTCAACCTTGGACGGTATAATATAAACGCTCATTAAGATCGGTTCATTATTTATAGAACGAAATTAAGGTTTACTCTGTATCTTTAGTTCAATGAGATTCAACTGAGAATGACATTTTTTTTCCGCAAACCACAAAACGTCGACTTCATTGACGTCAGTTCATAATGTTAATTTGGTAGTTTTCTTTTTATACATGGAAAATTCCACTGATTTGGTGTTAGGTGCTTTTCAGCATTATTGCGTTTATACTCTTATTGGAAATGCTTTATGTATACTGACAAAGAAACTGCAACACCCACAAGAAGCTGTTTAAATTTAAATTTTTGGTTGGTTAAACATAGATAGTATAGAAAGGAGTAAATGATTGAAATTTGGAGAAAAAAAAACGAAGGGTTCACAATTTTTCTTTGATAAATTTGTTAAAAATGTGTTTGTCCACCGCGATTATCTATACACCCCTCAACACTTCTCGACATTGATGCAATAAGATGATATTTCTTCTTGAGGGATGCTATCCCAAGCTACCTGCATTCATGTCTCAAAGCCACCAAAGTTCGTGGAGGCTGGCATAAATTTCCAAGTCTTCTACCCATCATGTCTCAAACATACTCTATGGTTGAAAGATCGAGAGATTTGGGCGGACATGGCAAAGATGGGTCGCTTCAAAAAAGTTTGAACTAACTCTGGCAACATGAGGTCGGGCATTATCTTGCTGAAATATTTGATTCTCGAGCCAGTTAAGGTAAGGGAGAACATATGGCTCCACTATTTCTTGAAGGTAACGCAGCGCTTTCATGTTACCTCGAATAAAGACTATAGGTGACCTACTTGCATGTGCATTAGCACCCCTTACCATAACACCTACTGTCCGGTGTACATGACACTCAACTTCAAACTGAGGTTCACGTCTTTCTCTCTGACGTCGTCTAACCCTTTTTCGGTCATCATGTGCACCCAAGGAGAATCGAGATTCATCAGAAAAGACGACCTGATGCCATTCTTCATTCCAATATTGAAGTTCTCTGCACCACTGTAATCATTGCCGACGATGCTCAACCGTTAGTGGCAACACAAGATGGAGGTCGATAATGCTGCAGTCCAAAAGACCTTATCAGGCGGTAAACCGTTCGGAGGGTCACGGGATGGCCTTGTTCTGCTAACAAAGCCAAAAGCCAAAGATCGAGTTGTCGCAAATCGGTCTCTAATGACCATAAGTCTTAGACGTCGATCTCGAACTCCAAATTCAATCATCTACTCCTTGCTATACTATCTTTTTTTTACCAAAAAAAATTTGAAATTAAAACAGCTCCTTCTGGGTGTTGCAGTTTCTTTGTCAGTTAGTATATCAATAAACAAGAATTTTCGATTTCAAGTAACAGTTCACCAAATGTTTATAATTTGCGAATGTTGAGAATTCTACCAAATGATCAAATTGGAAGTTCCATTTTATACAACCATAATATAATTCTTTTTTTTTACAGATTAAAAGTTTTGAAATAAAAAGGATGATAACAATTTCCGTTCTCCATTTAAAATTCGTTGATGTTGAAATCGTCTGATAATAAGATAAGAAAACCTATGATGAAGTTCCTAAGTTATCTAAATGAATGTTCTTTTTTATCAGAATAGCGGCATTTAATTTGAGTGTTTCCCAAATTAAATCACATCATCGAAAAAAGTTTGAAAACGAGTTATTTCAATACCAAGAGGTGTCTAGAACCTCAACCAATTATAACATTTTATGTACTGTTTCCTGTTCATAGTAACCCAACAAAAACTTGATATGTAGGTTTTAATTTATTGAACTTCGGATAGGTTGATAAAATACCTAGTACGTACTTGTTTCGAATTTTTACGATCACTACATCACACCGCCAACGTGAATAGTTTCAGCAAGTGGAGACATGAAGCAATATCGTGTTGAATGAAAGAAAAAATTTCCTGCCATAATTTACTGCAGGAGGAATTCCGATATCAACTGAAGGTTTAATATGAAAATGTGGTGTGACTTCCTGTATGCTGGGGCAGGTTGGAATGAGATCAATATGAGATAGGAGGATAGGTTTGGATTCTGATGAAAACGTGCAATCTGCGTAACATCCTGAGAGAGAACAGTCAGCATGGAAACTGAATGGCAATTGAACGTCTTAGGTAATTTATTGTTCGACACCATTCGGTAATGGGAATAACTGGTATTATATCATTTTTGAATGTATTATGCCGGAGATTGCGAAAGTGAAATGAACAATACGGTATATTTCTCGCAATTATGATTATTTCTGAGTTGAGGCTCAGTATTTACCTCGACGATTTGCAGATGATTATAAATGTTGGATAAGTAAATCAAGGGTTTTATATTCTGCTGGGTGAGTGGCTATTTCCTAGTAAATATGAGGTAATTGTCCATGTAAAGCATTACGGGAATCAGTTTGTTCAGTTTTACAACTAATAATAGATCAAAATTTCCTCTTCTCCTCTATCTGTTTTTCCTGAAAACTGTGTTATAATTTTAAACAAATGTGATGATGAAGGCCTTCATGGTCGGTTTGTCCAACAGAATTTGAATTGGAGTCCATAAACTCATCAACATAAGTCTTAAGTTTTCAGAAAGTAACGATAGGGATTTCGCTGACTCTGTCAAAAAATCAAAAAATATAAAACTGGGTATGGGTGAAAGGATATAAGGGGTGTTTTTTTTCGAGGTATATAATTTTAAGTTGGCATTACTGTTCAAGATGGCGACCGATTTAACAGCTGTCAAGTGATTTATTCTCAGTTTGGTTTGGCAATTCATCATGAATAGACTCACGCCTGAACAACGCTTGCAAATAGTACAATTTCATTTCGAAAATAATGGTTCTGTGCGGAATACGTATCGCGCACTACGTCCATTTTATTTTGTTTAACGATGAAGCGCACTTCTGGCAGAATGGCTACGTCAACAAACAAAACTGCCGCATTTGGACTGTTTGGTGCGCTTTATGGGCTGGTGGAATCATTGGTCCGTACTTCTTCAAAAACGATGATGGCCAGAACGTTACAGTCAAAGGTGATCGGTATAGAGCCATGATTACTAACTTTTTCATTCCTGAATTGAACAACCATGATGTCCAGGAGCTGTGGTTCCAACAAGACGGCGCAACATGTCACACAGCTCGTGCCACAATCGATTTATTGAAAGACACGTTTGGTGGCCGCCTAAATTTCACGTTTTGGACCTGTGAATTGGCCTCCAAGATCTTGTGATTTAACACCGCTAGACTACTTTCTGTGGGGCTATGTAAAGTCATTGGTCTATGCGGATAAGCCACAAACCCTTGACCATTTGGAAGACAACATTCGCCGTGTTATTGCCGATATACGTCATCGAAAATTGGACGTCCAGATTGGACTACATCCGAGCCAGCCGTGGAGGTCATATGCCAGAAATCATATTTAAAATGTAATGCCACAAGATTATCTTGTAGATAAATAAAATTCATGTCAATCGAATAATCCATCGTTGTTTCATTGCAATTTAAATTTCTATAGCTCTAAAAAAAACACCCTCTATTTGGATACTAACTTTAGATAAAATATATTCAAGGGATCAAATTTTTTTTTTTTAGATCCACCGTAGATTTCAAACTAGAATCACCGAAATAATCAGTCGATCAATATTTCGTAAAACCTGCTTTTAGAATACACGATTATTCAAATATCAGATATAGGTGAATTTGTCAATTTCCATATTCAAATCGGATAACATCTTCATTTGAATGGTAATTGCAGTGCAATATGCACTTTTTATACTTGGCCTTCATATGGAGAGTTATGCTTGGTTAATTCATTGCTGAATAAATTACATACATGCATTTAGGAGAGATATATCTATTATTTGAAGATCAAGTACCATGGCTACCGCTCAGTTCAAGGTTCGTTCGGACATGAGCACACTCGAGCTGAGCAGTCATGCAAATCTTGCGCACTCAACATTTATACGTTTAAAATCTATTTTTAATAATGTATACCTATGTTTATGATCCTTATCCTTTCCGTGAGGCATTTCTTTCTCTATATATTTTCAATTTCTCGTACTTTCAACTCGTATCCATTAGTATTATGAAAAACAAAAGCATAACATTTCTTTCTTCTGGAACAATAAACTCATTTCAGTTAATCGACTAATGTAAACTTATGTGCCTAAACTCCACTTTGAATTTGTAAATAGACATATGAAGGAACGATTGTGATGAATGAACAGGTGTTAAATGAACGGTATAATATTTAAGAGGTAATATGATACGCAGCAGAGTAAACAAAAAGTCTCAGTGGAGTTAGGTCAGCGAAGTAAATAACGGTTCAGCATAAGGAAGGTTTTTTGAAAAATTACCCGAATAGATTGCTCTACCATTAATTTACGGTGTATGCAATTTTCAAAATTTGAGAAGAGAATCCTTCCTGAAGTTCAATTCTGTCCGTCCAGCAGTAAACACATTAACTTTCGAACGAAAAGGCTGAAGAACGCGGGTAGGTATGGTAGGTTTCAATCTAAAGGGTGTTTTTTTCGAGGTATATAACTTTAAGTTGGCATTACTGTTCAAGATGGCGACCGATTTAAAAGCTGTCAGGTGATTTATTCTCAGTTTGGTTTGGCAATTCATCATGAATAGATTCACGCCTGAATAACGCTTGCAAATAGTGCAAAATGAGATTGCCGTTGTTCCCGATTTTCATAAGCGAATTTTGTTTAGCGATGAAGCGCACTTCTGGTTGAATGGCTACGTCAACAAACAAAACTGCCGCATTTGGAGTGAAGTTAATCCTCAAGTGTATGTCGAAACACCGTTACATCCAGAAAAACTTACTGTTTGGTGCGCTTTATGGGCTGGTGGAATCATTGGTCCGTACTTGTTCAAAAACGATGATGGCCAGAACGTTACAGTCAATGGTGATCGGTATAGAGCCATGATTACTAACTTTTTCATTCCTGAATTGAACAACGATGATGTCCAGTGGCTGTGGTTCCAACAAGACGGCGCAACATGTCACACAGTTCGTGCCACAATCGATTTATTGAAAGACACGTTTGGTGACCGCCTAATTTCACGTTTTGGACCTGTGAATTGGCCTCCAAGATCTTGTGATTTAACACCGCTAGACTACTTTCTGTGAGGATATGTAAAGTCATTGGTCTATGCGGATAAGCCACAAACCCTTGACCATTTGGAAGACAACATTCGCCGTGTTATTGCCGATATACGGCCACAAATGTTGGAAAAATTCAGCGAAAATTGGACGTCCTGATACCAGAAATCATCATTAAAATGTAATGCCACAAGATTATCTTGCGGATAAATGAAATTCATGTCAATCGAATAATCCATCGTTGTTTTATTGCAATTTAAAGTTCTATAGCTCTAAAAAAACACCCTTTAGAATACCGATTACCGCTGATTACTGAATATTCGTTAAAGCCCAAAATTCTTCTTCAATTTTCTATTTTTCTTATAATTTCATTATATCGAAAACGTTGTTTCATATAACACCCAGAATCTTAACTCTGTTGGTTTTGTGGCGACAGAAAAATTGGCTTATTTATTTTCGCTCAACAGAAGTTTGAGGTTGTAATTTAATTACATTTTAATTCAAAATAATATAGTAGTTGGACGTTTTATTATTTGTTACAATAGAAATTATCGTAAGTAATTGCACAAGTGCATCAAAATTACCGATAATTTTGCATGACAGCGTGTTGTCATAAAAACTGCATGAGTTCATTTTCATTTTTGAAAATGACCGAATGCAGTTTTTCAAATAAAACACGCTGGAATGCGAAATTATCCGGTAATTTTGATGCACGAGTGTAATTCGGAGGAATATTTCCCGAATAAACTGTTACATTACCTGTCAAACTGATTTAGAATGGAATTGCCATAGATTCGAACTGTGTAAGATGCATAGAAACTAAGCATCTATGAACAGAACAATTATCGCAGTGCAGTTTCGCTTCCTACAATGCAATTATCGCTGTAATTTTCGATAATTGTTCTCCAGATACATAGAATTTTTGACAGGAGGGAAATATTCTCATATACTTATTTCTTGAAAGATCTCGATTCTGATGTTGTTTTTGGTTTCTTTGAAATTTTAATCGACTACTACCTGTCACTAGATAAACCGAGAGATAAAAATTTTTGCCAAGTCTCGTCAAGAAACTTCAAAGCCTTCTTGGTGTTACATTATTTATGTCACAGAGTACCTATATAATGGATGAAACCCTTTTGCACTATTGGAAGGAGAGAAAGTGATGACAGCAGTATCGGTGAGATTACGTCAGAATAAGCGAAATCATTGGCGTTGTATTTCTACGAAACGATACAATGTTTATAAGGCTTCATCATCAAGTCTGTTGCGGGTTTTCAGGTAGAGCATTAATGTTATATTAGGGTTATCCTGGTAGATTCTGTTGTTGTGAATCATGCCAGAGGGGAAATTCTGAATGAATTCACGAGAAATTTCATTAAGATTTTTGCATTAAAATCATTCGAAAGAAGAAATAAATGGTAATTATTTTCTTCAGATATAACCTCGGATAAAACTGACAAAATTTGAGAAAAAACATTCCTGGAGATCCTTTCAACAAATAAGTCCAAAAGCTTTTAAGTGCTGAATTCTTGGAGTGGTCATGTACACAAAAATGAGGACAATAATTTTTTTCCCTTGGAATTGCTGAAGAGAGAAAGGAATAGCATTCTATGATCATGTTCTACTAATAAAAAAATTACAATCACACACAAACGTTTCAAAAATTTTACAAGGAATTACACATAATTTCAAATTGAGAAATTTTTTCGTTGAAAAATTCTGGTTTAAAATGCAAAAAGGGTTGCATGCTTTGAAAAAAAAATCCAAAAAATATTCATAGGTGTTCTTTTCAATGGTAAAACCGAGTGTGAAACATTCTCACAAAATGCCATTCCTTCAACTCCTGCACTTTCAAAATATAAATAAAAAAATGTGTAAAGAGTGTTACTTTTCGAATTTAGTCCTGAAAAGATTTGTTTACATGAAATACCTACCTCCTTTAAATGAAAACTTTCGTACTTATTTGGTGTATAAAATATCTACATTTAGAATTCGAATTGTAATTATGCAACCTTCAAAATAATACGTAGTTTCAATGGGTTCAATGTGTTTTTAGATAGCAGGTAAATATAACGAAACTAAAAAAGCTTGCAATCCCATTTGGTGCCATATTTTCAGTCCCATTTGCTCTATAATTGAAACAAAATATATCCGTGTATAGAACTGTGAATTTTCAATATTTTCCAGAAACTATCAACATTCTCTCATGTATGATCAATCAGTTTGATATTTCATCATCAGACAAACAAATGAGGCAATAAAAGCACAACCAACAACAAATCAATATGCGAATGTAATTACATGCACGATGCATTAGAAATGAAATCAACCAAGCTGCTTTCATAATTCAACACTGATAAAATGAAAAAACCACAATTTCGAATAATTAATATTCTCGAAAGAGATGTTCAAATATTTATCCTACCACATAGGTTTGCCAATAAACATCGTTAGGTATAACCAATCGAAAAATTGAATGTTGTTCGATAATAACAAAGATTAATTTATTTTTTAATTTTTTTTGTGTCATTGACAATGTTTTGATTGTGTTTTCATTACCAGGAATTCCAGTTGTATAATGTTTAATGTTTCGTTTGATACAATATTCCGAGTACAGAGTACGTAATCATTTTGAATTTCGTTTATTTATTCATTCAACCAATTACTTCACAGAGAGCAGGAGCGTAGCTGTCAAATGTTTCAGCCTCCAACGAAATTTATTTTGGTTGCAAATTGTGAATTCGGTTGATAGGACTTCAAATTGCGAAAAAAAGCCGATGAGAATTCGATTATGTTTCGTACAATTTTTGTTAAAGAATCCATTCTTATTTGTTGGGACATACATATACCGGGTGATTTTTTTGAGTTGAATCAGTCGAATTCTCGAAAAGGAAACATATTAGGGAAAAATGTTTCTAATAAAAAGTTGATGGTTTGAAGGGGGAAGCTCACTTGTGCCAGAACCTCTTCCGTTTTCATTTATTTTATTTATTCACAATAATATACAAGTGAATAATTTTAACCCATCAACAAATAATTTTAACCCATCATTAATGAGTCCCCCTTGTGGGGGTACAGGGGTCAACTTTGGAATTTCAAATGGGAACCCCTGTATTCTAGGGCAAAAAAGATTTTTTTTTTGTATGAACAATTTTTCACGAATCGTCACAGATGGCTCTGTATTTGAGCTTGAATTTTTTTCTGAACATGAAATTTGGACGTTTAGTGCTGAACTGTTTGTTTTCAGTACAATTAACTGTCATTGATCATTTCAAAATGGCGAAATAACTTGTTTTTGGTTCAAAATACTTCCCATTAATTAATGAGGATAAATTGAATGATTATTTGGACAATCCATGGCGAAAATTAGTTAAATTTCATGTCAATGATTAATGGAACTTAGCTCGTTTAGATGGAAAATTCCAGCTCGAATACAGAGTGATCTGGGCCAATTCGTGAAGAATTGTTCATACGAATTTCTAGTTAAAAATTCAACAAATTTTAGCGAAAATTATCGCAATTTCCTGATATGGGCAATTTTCCAATTCCAACTGAAATTCCCACGTCAAAAAAACCTTCTTTGGCCAATATAGAAGACATAAAGTACAGAGATACTAAAATCTCACCCAGAAAACAATTTTTATAATAGACTACCTATTTATTGGTGTAAAAGTATTATTTCAGAAGGTACTTAGGTACTCTTAAAAATAATGCATGTTTGGGTTTCATTGACCAATTCTTGTCAGGTACTTTTTCGACATAACACCTAGTATTCCGAAGTTTTCACTGTGTTCCACAAATTGTTCATACAAAATATGAGCTATTGTCCTCGAATTGTGTAGACTCAGGTAAAACTTAAAACTACCGGCTCAATGGTACGTTGATACTTCTTTCTCTCAACGGGACTTCATTTTTCTTCAAAACAATCCACAGCATCACTCGCTTCAAACCAATTCAGTGCAACAAAGAACGCACCTGTCTAAGAAGTTAGCTCCTCTGGCGGTGAACCTAGATGAACTTTACGGCTGCTGCAACAGTGGCACAACAGACAGATGACATGCACAACGGGTCGAATCTCGCACACACAAACACCCTGGAAAAACACAGAACTGTCAATGCACACAAAACGGATCACTTGCCAGAATTACGTCATATCGAAAACAGCGCGATGAATAATTGGTTTTGCAAAGTACAGTGAACCGAACTTAAGACGGCGGTTCTGTGCTTTCTCAACCGTGCCGTTTCTTATGTGATGTTGTAACTGTACGAGGCATCGGTGAACGTAAACTGGCAACAAGAAATATCAAGCCGGTCGAGAAGGGATCGGAAAAGGCCACCAAGTCACGGTGTGGCCACCTTCTACTACATGGGGATTCCGTACGAAAGGAATTATCTCGACAACTCAGACAAGGTGAAGGCGTTCATGTTCCATGATACAATGAAAAGAAGATCTTTTTTATTCTATCATGTTCATGTTCCTATTGTAGCGCAAAGCTGCAAGATAGATTGAAGCATTGGCGTGGGGAACAACTTCAATTTAGACTGGATTAATCTAATCGAAAATGCGTCAACTGCAGTTTGAAGTCATTGAGCGCGGTGCGTCCAATTGGAACGCCACTGGTTTTACACACATAGTATTGTAAGGTGCATAAATACAAAATTTTACCAGAAATACAAAATACTTATTATTACTTAACTATGGTAGGGTGCGTATTTAGGGGCGTTACTAGCGTATACCGATTGGAACCTCATAAAGTCTGCACAACCACGTTTTCGATTTTTTTCTGACCAGGGCAGGCGCGGGTAAGTTTGGCGCCCAAATTCGGAGTAATAAACATAGATAGAGGGATCAGGAGCATATATGTCATTTTCAGTAAGCAAATTTTGAACTATCAAATTAGACATGAGGCGCGCTGAAAGGAAAACATATCAGTGATACGATATTTCACTCAATTCGCTAGTTTCTCCACAAAGAACGTGCCCCGTAGTGTATCAACGTTTCATATTAACTCAAAATATATTGAAATGAGTACCTAAATATATCAGAAATTCCGAAAACAAACTTCAAGCGCGTCAAACGACGTGAAACAACCGATGACACTTGGAGAGCAAAAGATGCCAAACCTTGGATTTCGACAGGTAGATCCAGAAAATAATAAACATTCGGCTTATTATAAGTTCGACAATTAGGAAGAATATCGGATTTCAAATATTTAAAATTGCATAGTCTATCGGAAATTACTCAAATAAATATATTTCATTCATATAATATAAATTCATAATGATATAGTAAAATTGTGGATTTTAAAATATATCACAACCGATAACGTAATCTAACCATGTGTTGAGGACATGTAAAAATTGCGTATACTTCCTCTAATCTATGATTATTGCTCTATGCCTGAAGCAAATAATTTTTCGGTACCCCTGCTGAAAAAGCATGAATAGGGGAAGGGAGGAGTACCAATTATTAAAGTATCGATCGATAATAAATTGTTAGGCTCTCACCACAGAATAAGAACTTCTGAAGGAGAGCAAAAACTAATTGAGATTACAAACGTCTGTATTCCGCTGAAAACATTTGGCATTTAACATTAACCAGTTTTGAATACAAAATCGTATGAATTTTCCAAATGTTGAATGTGTTAACATCGACTTCCCAATAATTCAAAAGCCTTTGTGAAATACATAATGATTTTATCCCTCTTTCAATGAGGATATTTCAATGTTTATATTGGTATCTGTTATTTATTATACAGGTAGCTTATTTTTAAAGGTTTTGGAGATTTTTATTGCAGGGATTGTTGACAAACGCAGCGGAGCGGAACAAATTGAGTTGTTTTTAAGAACCAAGGTTGAATAGGAGGCCAGCAAACTGCGCCGAATTACCGCCCGTCAAATAGAGGCATCTGAATCGATCGCTTCACTGTTTCGTCCCTAACGTCGACCCTCTTCCTTTTTTTTAAATTTTAGGCCAATTTATTACAATATTGGAAAATTTTTTGCTCTCTAATTAAGAGTGAGAAATTGCGGGTTCTGCTAGTTTAACACTAAGCTAGCAGAACCAATAGGCTAATCGATTCTTTATGAACAATCTGATAACACGTTCGAATCCACTTCCAAATTTGTGAATTTGGTTTTTTTTAATTCCTGGGTACTGCTAGCTTTAGTAGCTTTACCGTTAGGCTAGCAGAACCCAACCATAAAGAAACTCCTCAGAATAAAGTCACTTACACGGTAATTTAAGGCTCTATTCAGGCTAATTTATTGCCCTATAAATAATTTTTTTGCTCTCCAGTTTTAGTAGATGTAATTATGTTCTACTAGAACTAGGATTCACTTTTACCTGACAGTATCAAATACAAATAGAAAGTATGAAAATTCTTATTGCTCCATGATTTCTGGTTCATTTCCGGCTCACGTTTAAATTATTTTTTCAATATACTACGTTCTATCACCTTCACCGTCAAGATGGCAGAACACCAAAAAGAAATTTCGATAATATGGGAATTTTTCATTTGAACCGCATATTGTTCATAATTCAATAATTCTCAAATCACCCTGTAGAGACATAGTTGAGGACCCCAACCATAGACCAAACAAGCTGTCTTGACTCCTAAAATCTTACCGTCGAAATCAGCCTGTATATCGGCATCAATTAATTCATGATAGAAAAAAATGTAGGTAGGTATTTACTGAAATCTACAAATTTTTTGACAATAAAGAGGACTCTTTGAACTCATCGTTACCCCTTCCTTGCGTGCATATTGGCATTTTTTCAACTCTCTCTGAAAAGTGTAAATAATGCAAAAAATCAGTCCATTCTTTACAATGATATTCTGTGGTTCGGAAGCTTCTTAGATGGTCATTTTTTCTTTTGTAAAAGCAATATTGCCAGGTTTGTAAATGCAGGGCCGTATCTAGGTACTATTGCGCCTGTGGCAATATCTTAGACAGCGCCCCCCATTTTCGAAGATTTTTTTTCATCGATTATATTTACTTATAGTATTTTTTTGTTCATAGCTTAAGTCATATATTTTGTGATTATTTTATGCTTATGCTCATAAAATTTTGTTTTATTTTAAAATTTATAAGAGTTTGTAATAATTTCTGAATAAACTTTCTTATACACAAATTCTAGGGAAGGCTAGCAATATTTTCAATGTTTCCAGCAAGGGCGTAGAAATGGGTGGTAATTACTCCCCCCCCCAATATTTCCAAAATATAAAATTTCTGAATTCTCGCAAAAACGAAAATTTTTCTATAAAAAGAACCAATAATCATTTCACTTTCCTCTGAAATCGACACGGAGTACAAAATCGGACCCTTTTACGGTTAATGAGTTTGTTATCGCTTTCAAGATGAGTACTTTTACTGCTCTACGATCACATCTATGTCCGAGGTTTATTATTTTCCTTTATCTATCCGCTTTGTCGGTGTCGCTCGTTTTTTGCATTCGTAATCGGTATGCACGTACTCGTTATTTTCGGTTTTTTGTTTCATTCTCGTCACGAAATTTCAATACAGTAGTTATCAAAGTACTGAACTGAGTAATTCGCATCGAAAAATTGTCTGGCCGTGTTATACAATTTATTGTGATTCATTCAAATTGCAATTTAATTGTGCAGATATCAGTTCTGAATTGATTATATCTAAACGGTGTTCCTAATGTGTACAAATGAAAATGACAGATTTCTCGGATCATTTTGAGAAAAAAGTCCTATAACATGAAACTGCAAACGCTTTGGTTTTGAGATACCGGTGTTGAAGTTTTTTTTCTCATAGCACCTTCCCTTCACAAAATATTTAACTTGAATTGTCATAGATCTTCCGATTTAAAGTTTTCATCTTGTGATGTGCTCATTTTGTATGCAAATCTATAGGATGATATTTTTTCTGGAAGGGTACCTGCTTCTTTCCACCAGAACTATTTTTTGGTGAAGCACTGGTTCTATAGAAAAATGTGAAAAGAAACTCTGGTCTAGTACAACACTTTTTGGTTTGTTGTAGTTTTGTCGTATCTGCTATCGATTTCGAAAAAAAAATTCAAACAGCTCTCTGGTAATCCTCAGGAAAATCCAAATTATTATAAAAATCCAGTTAGTAATCTGTGATGAATAAATTAATTATAACTTATGGCAGATACTCATCAACAAATTCTGTAGCGAAGATTAATAAAGATTCGATAAACTAATGAATATAAGCATCACTAAAAAGTATGACTATACATGAAACACCCTGTATCTCGAAAACTAAGCGTTTGCGGGCTCATGTTTATGGGACTTTTTTTTTTTAAATTATCCAAGGAATATTTTCCTTCGTAACTCCGTTTTAAGAAAACCCAGTATAAGGTGAGAACAATCGAATTGGTAATAAAAAAAATATTTTGAGTAATTAAGTTCCAACTTCGTTATCAAACCTCTTTTTCTCACATTACAGATATGAGTAAACGTTGTTGCAAAAAAAAAATTTTTTTCGAGAACCCTCCCAAAAAAAAAGAAAGATCTCCGTCCTTGTTTTCCAGATTCCTCGGCATTTCTCGTTGCGAGGCGTACACATGAAAACCGAGTTGTGATCTTTCGAATTTTTATGTCGAGTGCTCCAATATTTTTTTCTTTTGATATGTTTGGGCGCCCCTGCAGACCTTGCGCCCGTGGCAAGTGCCACCTTTGCCACGCCCTAGATACGGTGCTGTGTAAATGAACCATTTCATATACCTAAGTATGAACTGCATTATTTAGTAGGTATAGTAAACAATGTACTATGGTATAGGTATAAGTACACAAAATTTATCCGATATATGTATGACTGAATTTTGTATAAACATTAATTTCCCTACTTTGAAACAGATTTCTTAATTTCCGTTCGATCAGATGGGTATTTTATAGTTTAGTTAATAAAATTTACTATACCTACCAAGATATACAGTAAAATACGTGTACCTAGGTACATATTTTCAAAGAATTTTTTTTCATTATTTATTGATCGAAAATACACACAATTGAAAGATAATATAAAAAAAAAAAATTACGGAACAATACATATATAACTGATTGAATGGAGTTTATCCTTTCAAAACATTTTATTCAATTCCTAGGTTTAACAATAATACATATGGAGTTGTGGACATAAATCATCTTAAGAACACTTGCGTAATATAAGGCACTGTTCTAAAATGTAAAATTGTGATTATAGTATTTTTCTGTAACTCTATTTCCAAAAATATAAGAAAACTAATCAAAAATTTTATAATTTCAAAGTTGTATCCGATTTCCGAAGTTGTATCCGATTTATGATACCTACTTACGAATTCTTCAATCTAGCTCTAGTAAGAATTGAAAACCCGAAATGAATTACTTTTCAGCAGTTTCCAAGAAATAAGCCGAAACTGGCAACAGCAGTAAGTTGGCAACGCTGTTGGCAAAATTCTGAAGACACTACTCTTTTCAATTCAAATGGTTCTCAACAGGTGGTAGCAAAATGGAAGAGTAGTGAGTGTGCTAGGCGACAAGTGAGGTTAAGGTGTATAAATAAGTAGTTAAAATTTTAGGATTTGCGGTTAATAAATGAATATTCGTTGTGCCATTTTATTCATAGGTTTTTATTTCACTATCTTCTGAGTTTTCATCGACTGAAGACAACGAAGCATCAATTATTTTATAATTCTACAGGTAACACTATTTCTGAAGCTTAGGGTTTATGTTGATATCAAACTAAAGTGTAATCATTGATGAGTTTGATGTAGTCAAAAGTGGTTCCATAAATAAAAAGAAAATTCGAAAGTTTATTCAATTAATTACGCTATTTCCAATAAGAATTTCAGAAATAATGTCCTCTGGAATAAAATGCAATTCCAAGGTCATGGCGGCCAGTTTCGGTTATTGTTTAGACTTGGGTTTTCTGCATTTTCAAATCTGCAATAACCAGATATCTCTTTATGTTATTGTTAAATCATTTCAATGCATCTTTAACTTTTGAAACTAACTGAATTACTTGAATAACCAAAACCAATGAACTTCAAGCTTAGTCTCAAAACAAAACCTTCATTGGTTGAATACCTTATTGTTTGAATTCCATATCCATTAGTAAGATTACAACTTGAGAAGCAGAACCAATGATGATCAATTTTTAAGTTTATGCCAAAGGTCCGTTTTTCTCATGTTACTTGTTTTTCATTCAGTATAATGTACCATTGAAAAAACTAATGCATTAGTCCAATTCAACATCCATTTTGCCAAAAAGAAACTTATTAAATTGAAAATTCATTATTGGATAGTACAAAAATGTCATCATTGTTTTTTTTGAGATTCTTGTGAATTGAATTTCATTGAAGGTTATTTTCTAGAAAATTAGAATTTGATTTGATGAGGATTTATATTTGAACTGAAACAATGTTGATTATTCATTTAAATCAATAAAAATGTAAGTTTATCAGAATTTTATTTATGGATCAGCGTTTCATGAATATAGATTCATATATTTTTTAAAAGAATACTTGAAAGTTATTAATCTATAATTCTGCTCTCCAATACTCTAATTGACGTATTTTTCAGGTACAAATTGAAGCAATACAATGTCTTTTCCGGATTCTGAATTGTCCGATTTGTTGGAAAGAGATGATCGGGAGGCACTTTATAATAATGTGTATGTGTCATTCTGTTATTATTATTTGCAGTGTTTATAATACTTTTTTTCAGGCATGATATCGTGAATTATGTACAAGATACTTTATATGATCCTGGTTTGTCGGTGAGTGCAGTTTTATCATTAATAATATTGTTCCATGAATTTTACATAATTATTTTTGAAAATATTATATCTTATAGATGTAATTTATTCTGAACAAGAGATAATTCAGTTGCAGTTCACACTAGCTTTGATAATTGTAGAGACCAAAACTTACAATGAATTGATGTTGGCATCACAAGTGAAAATTTAGCTAAAAAAAATAATAAAAATAACGCTTCATAATGAAATCTTTTGCAGCAAAATATGCCCAATGCATTTGGTCCATTAGAAGGAAATGAAGAGAGTTTGATTCTGAAGCAAGAGATTTTCAATGAGCTATCAAGTATTCCAAGCAATTCATTCCCAACCGGTTTGCCACCAGTATACAGTGCCCAATTGAAAGTTTGTAATGAAGAATATGCTGGACCATATGATTTTGATGTTTCCATCATACCAAATGGAACCAAAAATCCTTGGGTTGTGAGTATTAAGCAAAGAGTTTCTTTTGTCAATTTATAATATTAATAAAGATAGTTTTTCTCCAAATGCGTGCTAAAGAAAGCATATATCTATTTATTTCAAACAAAATAAAAATATTTATACTGTAGGGATTTGTTGGAAATAGTTAATCATTTCATGAATGTGCTAGCTATATAATTTTTGACTATTGATCCAGAAAATTATAGCTTTATGAATCCTATTTACGTAGTCATCTGTAATTCTTGTTAGATTCCTGGGCTTATTTTCAAAAAGTCAAGAAGGTGGTTAGATATTTACAGTGTTAATGTTGAAAAAACACAAAAACTAAAGATTGATGATTCTATAAATGTTTAATATTTTCATAAAAATTGTTACTTTGATTGATAGCACACTAATTCTTTTTTGATTTCAGTATTCTCCTTCACTCAAAAAAGTATTCATTGATATGGGTGCACATTTCCCTGTAGAATTCAGACACACATCTCAAAGTACTGAAGGTCTCTATGTGAGAGTCATGCCAAGCTTTAGTTCCTTACAACATTCCCAGGAATTGGTCTTCCGATGTGTTCAACACGAACAACCCCATCTCGGTCTCAATAAAGGTAGGTTGGTTAATTTTATCATCTTCACAATTGATATACGGTTCATTTGTATTAATTATATTAGAAAATAAAGCAATATTATTCAATACAACTGGAAGATATAATTAGAATTTAGCAAAAAGGACAATGTATCAATAGAAGCCTTCATGTTTTCTTTCAGGTGTTCCTCCTCACGTTAGTCAGCACATTATACGCTGCTCGTCCAATGAAAAAACTTTTTATTTGGGTGATCGTAAAACCAATCAGAGACTTTCTGTACTCTTTCCTCTCTCTCATCCTCAAACTGGAACCGATGCTGTAAGAGAGATGTTTGTATTTGTTTGTAAGAGTTCATGTCCAACAGGCATGAATCGTAAGCCAATAGAAATTATTTTCACCCTTGAAAATTCCAAGTAAGTATCTAGTTTTGTTTAAAACATATGTCAGAAAAGTTTCCATGTTTTTGATGAAAAACTCCAACCTATATTTATAAAAATTAGAAAACCACTTATATGAAGCCAGAAACTTTTTGAGCGCTTATTCATATTCATGTAATTTTTTCTTGCACATTGGTCTTCAAACAGTTATTTCAAAACAGATATTGCTTGCCTTAATTTTCAAATGATGTTCCCCCAAAGTTTCATTCCTTCTTAATAGAATATGAAATAATCTGTAATTTGACCAGCCATGAAAACAGAATATTACTCTGTTATCACTTGAGAAATCAATCATTGTCCTATCATTTCCAAATTTCGGTTGATTGGATCTGTATTTTTTTCCGTTATTGAGAAGATGAACTTAGTCTGGAACCATGATACATGCCCATTAGCGAACTATATAAATAAATTTATATTTTCAGGGTAGATTCAGGTTATGAATCTATCTGAAAATTGAAATTTCTAGATGTTCCATTTGCATGTACACAGCGGCAGGACAAAATCGATTTTGACCTCAAATTCTTCATGACCGAGTTTAACCTATTGTTTTAGACCAATACTCTTGAATCAAAATTCGAAAATAACAGACATTTGGGCAAAATGATAGTCCACTGTTGTGTCCTAAAACAAACATACAAAAACATAATAATTGTCATTATCACTAGAATAGTGTAAACTATAATAACTATGAAAATTGATACAAACTTCTATTATACTTCTATTCCTCCGAAAGCTCCCAGAATTTTTTGCACATTAAAACTTATGCAACTTGAGTCATAAGATATGTATCAAATTTCATCCAACTGACTCTTTACATTTCTGAGTTTTGGATATTGGATGGGTAATTTTTCAGAGAGAGAGATGGAATTAAAAATCTGTCTACGATGGAATAATTGAAATGTGCATTGGTCATGCTGTTGCACAATAGAAATAATCTCACAACCAAGAAAGTTTTGGTGAGACATGAAAGTTTGAATATTAATGTCTGTTTTTTTCTATTTATTTCTTCAATAGTGAAAATTATTAAAAAAATAATGAATCTATTGGTGTTAAAGTTGTCTTTTCAAGTTCAATTCAATAAAAAAATTCGAAGACCCCTTTTCCTGTATGAAAGTCACGCCACTGATAATTGAAAATTAATAAAAAAGATAACACATGTGGTCCGAATGTTTTTTCAGAGTAATCTTTATTAGATTACTTTCATTTGTCAAAATATTGTAATTTTATAAAAGAAACTGTTTTAACTGAGTCATAAATATATTTTTAGGTGAATTATATGAATATTCAAATTAAATATTTAATGAATAAAATATTTCGATACTCTATTATCAGAAGTATTGTAGTAAGCAATTTAGAACCTTATTGAAATTTCAGAACAATTTCATTTACTTGTTTATTTGTTGTAGTGGTGACATATTAGGCAGGCGAATTCTAAATGTAAGAATTTGTAGCTGCCCCAAACGGGATAGAGAAAAAGAAGAAAAAGATTCAGTAAATAAATCTTCAGCACCCCAAGGTAAAAAAAGGAAACTGGAGATGAAAGAGAAGAAAGGAGCGGGTGAGACAGAGCCCAAAGATAAAAATGTGCAGAGCGCAACGGTTAGATGAATTCAAGTAGGTAATTGTTCTTTTTGCTAATGATGACCGTTTTTAGATTGAAGTGCCCGGTAAACTGAACTTACTGCAAATCCTAAAATTTAGTAGAGATCTCATGGCCGGAGAGATGGTTCGCAATCCACAGAAAAATGAACAATATGTTGATGCTTATAAAAAATTACAAGGTAACTGAAATAAAATTCACATTGAAATATTTTTAAGTTCGAAAAATAAGTACTAATAAAATATTCAATTCGAAAAAACCTATTGTCACTGTTATTTCTTTTTTCAGCTCAAGTCGATCATCTGCAACAATGAGGCTCAGATAGTGTAAAATAGATTCTTATGATCTCTGAAATATTTTTATCATCATTTTTGGTTCGAAAACTTCTTCAAACTGTATTTCCCAGGAACCTTCTTTTGAACTTGAATGTTTCACCTGAATATAAGTCTCAGAACTTAATTTTTGATTTGATATTCAATACGATTCCGGCATTTTCATTAAATGAGAATATTTTCAATGTTTTAAATAAATTGTCCTCATATAAAAATTTTAGAAGAAATTATCACCTTTAGGAACACCTTTTGGATTTTCACCAATATTAGAATTATATTTGTTTAATATTTTGATATAATTTTTTTTTTCATTACAATGGTTTGTGATATAGCTTTTCAGTGAAAAGAATTGAATATTTTTTCCCAATTTCTTAGTAGTGATTATATATTAATAAGTCAAATTTAATAAAAAATTGTACTGAGAAATGGATTGGTGCTACATTAAGTTGAATATGCTTTAATTGTTTTTTAATTTGTTTTGATATCAATGAATATACTTGTTAATTGAATATTAATATTTAGGACCAAGTACTCTAGGAATGTCTTTAAGCAATATTACGTCTTCCATAAGAGTAGCTTTATTGAATTTGTTGATATATCTTAATGAAGAAATATAAAAACACATTGATAAAATTGTATTTACGAAGAAGTGATTGGACAAAATAATCATTAGTTTTACTTTATTTCATTGCTCATTAGATTTATCTTAATAATATTATAATTTTAATCTTCTTTTGTTTGTAAGTACTTTTTATGTGTTCTTATTTACATTTCAATAAATTGTCCATGTTCTTATCGACTACTCATTTATTTGGGGGAATCTGTGATAGCTGTTTCAGTTGTTTGGAAACAGTTTCTAAAAGTTTCTTCTTATCTCGTTCACTTTTTTTCAATACTGTAAACATTGTCTTCTTATCACCTTCTTTCAACCTGAAATTTTTTTTTGTTAAATTAATTTTTTATTTAAGATGCTTATCTTACTTCTCAACAAGAATAAGAGCATCATCAGGCTTAACCTGCTTATATTTGCTTATTTCCTGGCCATAATCATGAAAATAGGTTGGCCAATCACAAGTTGTAAATAAATCTAAAATTTCTCTCAATTTAGAGAAATAGGCTAGGTCATCTTCTTGCAAGCCTTTAACTGGTTCAGATGCAGCAAAAACTGAAAGAAATAGATGTCTAAATTAGGATGCCCAATGAAGAACTGACTTCAAACTTACGCTCACACTGAATTAAATCTAAAGAAATTTGGTTGAGGGCACCAAGAGAAATTTGCTTGTTCTTCTCACTCATTAGTAAACTGAACATTGCTTCGGCTATGTGTTCACAAGCAGCTTTACATGCGATTTGTGCTACTTCCAGCTAAAAAAAATCTTCTGAATTTTTTCTGTCATTTTTTTAATCATTAGGAAATTAGCAGCTATATTGTGCATTCACTAACAATGACGATATAAAAAGTTTATGTCATGTTTAATTGCTCGAAATGAGAGATAAAGCAGTCTAAAATCAATTAATTTCATTTAAAGTGCAGCTTTATGGCACTTGCTTTATTTGCTTGTAAGATATAGACTTCTTGAAATTTTGTACATACATTAACAGTAAAAATGAATCCTTTTTCAGAAAGCAAAGATATGAAGTCAAAAGCTTTTACCGACTTGTTGAAAATTGTATTCATGTAATTGTAATTTTCCTCACAAACTTTTGGATGGACTTTTAATTAATCTGCAAAGTGGTATGCCTTGAAAACATAGAATGTATATTTGCAATACATACTGGTAAGCTGGTGAAGCTTTGGAAAGTAGTTCTCAAGAAAGCAATTAAATCTGAAATATGTGTGGAAGCATGACCTTGAGGTTCAACAAGTAACCAATCATAACTTTCCAATTCTAAAAATTCATCCAATTTTTGGTTGAGCTTCTCGCATATTTGATTGATAGCATCTTCCCTAGCAACCTGAAACATTATTGTTTTTCCTGGCATAAGCCCACTTGAAATCGCTTTAGATTCTTCCCTAAAAAAGGAACGAACATTAAAATTGTCCATGTTAATTACTGTTTGTTATATAGAAAAACCCTTATAAACAATAAAATAATACTCTTTTTTACCCAGTTATGTTTGAGATAAATTGATCCAAGTATGTAGTAGAAGCTTCTAAATATCCAGTATCAATTATTATCTGCATAATTTCTTGCAAACCAACTCTTGGATTTCTGAAGGTTGTAGATAAACATCCACTAAATGTCCTTGTTAACAGCAGATTGATAGATCTCCTTATCATTTCATCCACTTCAAGTTGACTGCGAATGAAACAATTATTTCAGATGATATAAAACTTTAGACATTGATAAGACATAATATATTCAATTCTTTTTAGTTAGTGACAGTACTTTTAAGACCATATAAGATATTTTTTAATTATATTATGTTTAGCTCACCTCAAATTCAAATCCTCCGAAAATTTCAAACAAGCATAAATGAATTCTTTCACTTGTTGATACACTCTGGGTACCATACTTGAGAATGGAAGTGTACAAGGGAATGTTATATTGTTTGGTAAATCTTCGTCCCAAGGAAAGGAAGATAATATATTATCTAATACCTCTTGATCAAGCACCTGTGGAAAAAAAATATTCTGAATTCCAATTATCTGCATTGAATTGATAATACACAATATTTTTAGCAGACCATTATACCTCCACAGGTTGAAAATCCTCCTTTGACAATATTTCCCTGAATACTTGCACCCATCTTTGCATTAAAACCTCTGTATAATGATCTCGCAATTCTTTAACAAAGTCCAATAGGGGTTCCACTGTGTATCCATAATTTGTGAGTGTAGTACAAAATAACATGATAAGATCTTTTATTCTAAGTATGAGTGTGGCATCAGTGCAGTAAGCTGAATGATTCTGTAAAGCAGTTACCATTTTTGATAATGCAGAGTTCCACATTTCATCTAAAAATGTTCTAGTGATGAGACCACTTCCTGTATTCAATACATGGTCTTCAGTTATGAAAAAACCCAAAACTGAATGGATATACAAGCGAAAACTTTCTTCTGATTCATGCTGAAAAAATTTATGATTAATTAATTGAAATATAGAATAATATGTAAAATTCTGAAGGCTTTCACAGACTGATTGTTCATCAGAGTTGAATAATTCTGGGCGTTCTAGTTGTGGTATGATCGGTTTCACACCTTATGTAATCAGGCGCTATGAACGATTGGCACCTCTTCTTGTTTTATTTGCTTGTATATATCGATGGTTTTTATATTAATCTTTGAGTAGTTACTCTTAATGTATAAGAAAATTTCTATCTTTGGGAAGGTGTTATCCATTGGACAAAGCATGTTTGGCAAGTACAGAGCAGAAAGATGTCTACCACAATTGTAAGATAATAAATCAGTAAGGTCACACTAGGAAGCCTAGAATTATATCTATAGAACTCTACAGAATAATATGTATATGAATTCCAAAAAAAGGATTCAGGAAATAAAAGTTGTTTGTTAAAAGAAAACTATCTTTGAGAATTATATGAAGAATATTCTTTATACAATGATTTGAGCTTATGAATAAAATGAAGCCTTCAATATTACTACTTCATATACTCAATTTCTTTTAAACATAAAACAGCAAACTTTCATAGAAAAAATTTCAACATACCATATTTGTTGGGGGCTGTAGAACTAATCTTGCTTGTTTAGTCCTCTCAGCCCTATAATAAGATTCAAATGTTGATTTGGTTCCTAATACTGTGGAAATATGCAAACTTCTATATATGGGGGAGAAATCTATCAATTCTTGTGCACTCAGATCATCCTCTGGAAGGAAAGTATAAAACTTAGTGGTAAACAGATATAAAAAATGGAACTATATTACCAGAAGACTGGTGTGTTATTCGTTTCTTCTTTCTGACTACCAATGTAGGATCCTCCGTGAGTTGCTCCCTTGTCTGAAAAGAATTCATTATTTCCATACGTACAGGCTCACGCCTCTGTGATTATATGTTTATAACCTGTAGCTTACAGAATGAACCATATTATTATTATATTCATCTGGAAATCTTACTATAACTCCATTACAATAATAGTAATAAGTAATTTCAAAAATTTGGAATTCACAGTGGATTCAGTACTTTAAGGCTTAAATAACCCCTCTCTTACCAATGAAATATTTAAATAAGTTTAAACAGTAAGAAATTATAAGAAAGTTACCAGTTCATAAGATTTAAATTAGTAACATATTTTTGCTTCATTTTACTCACATGTTTCATTGCTACCTCACCAACTTTGGGTGAAAATTTTCGAATGTTTTCCAAAAAGTCCTTTAAATCAGACATGGACGCCGATTCAATACTTTGACGAATCCTGAAAATAGTGAATTAATTAAAAAATTTTATAACCTAAATGCTTGCAAATACATACTTAGGAATATTTTCCCTCAACTGATATGAAAATCTATAACTTGCTACATGAGGAAGATGTAAATGTTCAAGTTCTTCTAGACTTTTCAAGGCTGGATAATATCTGTAAAGTATGTCACTTAAATTGAAGACTGAAGTTTTTGATATAACTTATACCTCTTCTCTGCTATTTGCTTTTGTAATTTAGAATAAGTTGTCAATACAGGTAACCATAACTTGAACTGAGCTATAACTGCAGCTATATTATTTTGTACTTTTCTACCATTAATTAATTCATTTCCAGATTTCATAATCTCTTGGGCAGAAGCATTAAGTTGATGATTCAAAGATATCACATTATTCTGAAAATCAATTTGAGGATATGTGAAAAAATGCAAATAAAATTTTATTAGAAAACATAATTTTGAAACTATAAGAACAGAGACCAGACTCTAAAATAAAATTCATTGATAATAATCATTACTCAAGTGCCTATTAGATTCCTGTAAATGTAAATCTCTCCTTTTTATATGTGGAGATTGTGGGGGAAGATGAGTATACTTAAAGATACTTCACCTAATTCTGTCTGGTCAATTTAATACCTTTAACTTGAATGATAATAAAATAAAGTAAGTTGTAAAGGAATATCGATACTCGCAAAGGCCAAGAAATGTTGAAATATTAATATTTATGTTCATCTCAGTGTTAGTAAATAATGTATCAACATAAAGCATCCAAAATTGCACACTTACATTCAACTTTTTAGCCTGCGAGCGAACTTCCAATAATTCTGTTATAGATTCAATGAAACCTTGATAATATATATTGCATAATCTCTCTATATCTCTATCATGCTGTTTTATTCGTTTTTCAAGTTTATCCCGGAAATCTGCATGTTCATCATTATCAAATATTGCCCTAGATAAAGGAATCAATATTATAAATAATAAAGCAAAAGAGCCATAATATCAGTAAAATAATGAGAATTCAAATATATTGGTTTTCGGAGACACCCACCTAAATGTGGGACCGAAATAATCATCTATGCCTTCAATCTCTTGAACATATAAGTCATATTGAGTATTTCCTCCAAAAGGGGTGCCATTCATTTGTCGTGAATACATTTTGACCTACAAGTGTTCATGTAATTTAATTCTCAAAATCATCCCATCCCATATCCCATAAGAATATTCTGAATATTGTTTAAATCGAGGTGTTGGCTTGAAAAAATCCACTGATTATTATGAAAGCAGTTAGAAGTATATTGATGAATTGAACTACTTAGTGACTTTAGAACTACTTCCTAAGTAGTAACCATAGAGTACTTTGAGTGTTTTCTGTGGTAATAATCACAGAATTAGTTGAAACCATAGAGTAATCTCCACAATTTATCTGTGATATGAATGTAATAGAGTGAAAATTGGCCTCTTCATATGAAATATCATTAATTAATTACAATATTATTGAACCCTTTTTAGAGAAGACAACATCCTAATTGAAACGTCGTTGATGTTAAGGAAATATTTCATGGATAAAGTTTAATTAGTTCAACATAATTAGACCTTTTTTTATTAGGTCTATATGACAAATCATAAAAGAGAGGGGGAATTAACTGTCAAATTATTTAAAAGTTCAAAACGCTGTGTAAATAAAAATATCGGCTTTTTAGAATAGTTCAAGTTTATTAATTTAATTCAAACACTTTCGTTTGATTAATCCAATGAAATGGAAAGACAAGAAGTGAAACATATTGGATCTAGAGTAATGAATGGGAGTTTGGAAGAGTTACTTGAAGTTTTAGATAAAAGACCCGACCACCTCACAGAAAAACAGGCATTATATTTCATAGTTTGTTGTTCCCATACATGTAACTCAAACATAAATAACTGCAATAAGTTGAATGAACAAAAATTGATTACTGCTGTGAAAGGGTTATCAACTAATATTAAAAATCTTAATTCTGAAGAATA
Source organism: Harmonia axyridis (assembly GCF_914767665.1). Taxonomy (NCBI): domain Eukaryota; kingdom Metazoa; phylum Arthropoda; class Insecta; order Coleoptera; family Coccinellidae; genus Harmonia; species Harmonia axyridis. The sequence goes on from NC_059503.1 coordinate 14,289,592, forward strand.
CGACAACTATATACAAGGCATATATTTCATATGTAGCTTTTTATTGAAAAAGGTGAGAGCCATATATATAAATATTCAAAAATATATAACTATATTAATTCAATGTCTTTTTTAGAACTATCTATTACTACCGCAACTAGAGAATGAGATATTGCCTCGATTCTTACCTGAACCATTAACGGAAAGGCAGAAAAATGTTTATAAATCCATCTGTTGCCAGATTCAAATTGTTGTAGAAAATGTAGTTGCAAAAAAGACTGATGTCAATGAAAAAATGATTATATCAATAGGATATCTGCTTAGTAAAATAATTCTTAGATCTTCAAACCAACAGTTATTTCTAGAAACAATTTTTAGATTCTGTAGAAACCTGCAGTTCGTTAATTTGACTTTACAGTTTGATTATTTTTTGTACAATATCAGTAAAATCAAAAATTTGCCTCCAGAAACTGTAAGAACTGGAATTTTACCTTTCTTCAACTATGGACTTAACTTTTATTCAACATATTTAAAAAATGGAATGCTGGAATTGTCACAAAAATGCATTAATGACATGCTCAATATTCTACCAAAAGAGTGTGGCTATGAAGAAATATTGAATATCTGTAAATATATTGTTGATCCAATTGCTGTCAAGAATGGTGTTATAAGTGGTAGAGAATGCATCATAAGGTCATTTAAATTAAATAGGAAATCTGAACATTTTCTAAGTATCTATAAGCTCCTTTCTAAGGTGATGGTTTCTTATTCCTACTTCTGCAGAGATCACGACGTGAATAGAACATTTGCAGATCCTGAGAAGCATATGATTATTTATGAGATACTTAGTGTAATGATAGAAATTTTTGTGAAACTATCTGGATCATGTATAAAAGAATGTAAATGTTTATTGACTAATAGTTCTGAATGTTCTGATGCAGCAACCTGTATATTGATCCTTTTTTATATACTCCTGGCTGCAAATGATATTACAAGAGATTATATAAAAAGAGTCAAATGTTTCCTAGAAAAATACTTCGAGATCTTAGTTGCCAGGAAGTTGAATAAATGTGAAGCATACAAGAAGAGTTGGTTTCAAGTAGCTCCTCATCTGCATAATGTAGGAGTGTTACTTTCTAGGAAAAAAGAGTATGAGGAAGCCCTATCTTTTGTGAATATGACATTGAAATATTATTCTTTGTTAGATATATTACAAAACAATGTTGTTTTATCAGGCACCTTCAGTTTGATGAATTCTATATATTTGAAACAGAAAAAGTTCAAGGATGCTCTGTTATGGTCCGCAGTAGAAATAATTAACACCCAGAAAAATGATAGGGATCAAATCTTTCATAAATGGATCAAAATCAAATTGGCATGTAGAGAAGAGCTTTCATCAGAACTTCAAGAATTAACTGTTGTATCAATAACAGAAACAATTCCATCAAATTTTGTATGCTTTATTGAACAAGTAAAAACCAAAGAAGCCCAAATCGAATTACTGATTTCTGAATTGGAGATGTATCAAGTTAAATGGAGGAGTAAAATACCAATGATGTCTTCATTTCGTCATCTTTGTGAAATTGCAGATAAATCAACGATTATGAAAATGTTTGTTCATTTGTTTACAGATAATGAAATCCGTGTTCATGAGAAAGTTCCAATATTACTGAAAAATGTTTTCGAAGAATTTGAAAACTCCAAGGAAGAAATTCACAATGAATCATTGAAGCTGTATTATTCTTTCTACAATTTCTTTCAATACAAATATCAGACCATTGATCTAATCTCTAAAAATTTAGAAGAAATGGATAAGGTAACGAGTCTAACAAAAAACACCAATACTACCAATGATGTAATGCCAGCAGATGCTTTTGATAGATGCGATATAGTAACCGCTTATGAAAATTTAAAAATTAATGGAGGAAAGTTAAGTTATTTGGAAGCATCACTGAAAACTCTGGAATCTATTATTTTACCAAATCTCAGCAAATCTTTTATAGCAGAAGTTGACCCAAAAAAAGTTTATGAGTTAACCAAAAATATTGCAATTGAATTCATCTTATATTCAGATGGCTTAAACACTCTCCGAGCACTATTTCTAGCTTTCAATATTGCTCAATATCTCAGTGACAAACATCTATTGCTGGAATGTAGTAGTTATTTTCTGAAATATTTGAATTTTTCTGATTTTGAACAAAATATGGAACATATAGTATGTAATTTAGAAGATGACCAAAAAAGCTTCCAATACTTATTGCAGTATTACATGAATTTATCCTTTTTTTATCTTTCTGATAGAAATATTCAGCTTGCTTACCAACATTATGAAAATGCAGAGAAATATTGGAATGACCTGCTTGAAGAGAATAAAAAAAAATTATGGTTTATTGAAGTTAGTATGGAATTGCTACTTTTCAAATTGATGAATATTGCCATGTCTGAGAATTTCGAAATGGAAGTAGAATTCACTTATGGCCCCCTAATGAAGGCATATAATTTAATTCTAAATAGATATACTTCAGGTAAGTAATAGTGTTAGGGATTAATGTAAAAAGAGATTCATTCCAACTTTTAAAAGATGGTACATGGAATGTGGTTGATATTTCACTTTGAAAATAGTATTGTAAAGTGAATAGTTAATCCTAATATACAGGGTGTTTCCTAAACATGCGGCAAAAATTCAGGGGGTTGTTCCTTGGACTATTTTAAGCATGTTTTGTCCTTGGATGATTTTTGAAAAACCTCTTTGTTTCGAAGATACAGGGCGAACAACATTTTTCATATTTTTAAAATTAATAATAGTTTAAATAAAAATGCGTACCGCACTGTGTTTACTAAGTAGGTACAATTTATTTTTAAATTTGTTTAACAACATTCCAATTACTAAAAACGGCCAGTTTTTTGACTAAAAATTGATAAGTGCAGATGGTAAAGGAATACAGATTAAACACGGTTTTCATTTGAATTCGTTTTGTGATGTATTAGCAATTAACATTTTATCTTTGACTATTATGAATCGCTATACAAACACCGAGATGACTGACATGCATTTCAGTTTTTGTAGGTTGAGTTGAATTTTCATGTAATTTTTCATAATAAAATGTTATTATCTGAAATTTTGTTTCCCCTATATCTTCGAAACAAATAGGTTTTTCAAAAATCATCAAAGGACAAAATATTCTTAGAATAGTCCAAGGAACAACCCCCTGAATTTTTGCCGCATGTTTAGGAAACACCCTGTATATTGGAATATATTGAAAAAAAAAATTTAGTTGAAAAATTGTCATTTGCAATGAATTTTCGTCAAATATTGAATCCAATTTTAATATTCACTTTCCATGATAAAATGAGTTCTGAATTCTAAGTGATAAAGAAGATAGTGTTTTAGAAATATTTTAGAAATAACAAATTTCTGTTTGAAACAAGTCATTGATCGATCGTTTGAGTATGCTGAGTTGATAATACCTTTTTTTTATTGCAGGAGCAAAGTGGACCACCCAGTCAATGATTGTTCTATTTGAAGTTTATGAGACGATTATCAAAATGTACTATGATTTAAAAATGCCAAGAGAAGTGAGATGCTTTGGCAAGCAGTCTCTTATGTTAGCTCAACAGCATGTGATTCCAGTATACAGTGCCAAATTTCTGAGCTATTTAGCACATGCAGACATATGGAGTGAAAAATTTGATGATTGCAGAGTGAAATTGGATGGAATATCAGATATATTATTGCTAGAAAAAACAGAAAATTGTCCAAAGATTGTGAAGCAGAAAACCCATTTGATAGTTCCTTCTGTTAATGATATAATGGAAGGTATTAGTGAAATGATGCTTGATAACCCTCCTCCATCAGCATTCAATGTCTCATCTTTCCCTGCGAGCCCTGTGCTACAAGGTCAAGCATATCGAAGTCCATTTTTTGCATCTCATACATTTTGCAAATGTTTTCATTGTACTTCTCTAGAATGCCAGAAAACAATTCTTTTACGCTATCATTTAGAAGCATTATGGTATATGCATAAAGGACAAGTAACTTTGGCTGACAGTTTTTTCAAAGGTTCCTTCAAATTACATGAATATTTATCAGATAAAAGGAAAGATATATTCCGAATTTTTCATAACCACATAACAAAATATACAGATAATTATGGAAATTTCTCTGAACAAGACAATGAAGCTATCTTATCATTCAATGAAATTAAGATTCATGCTTCAATAAATTACACAAAATTTTTATCATCATCTGGAGCACTAGAAGCAGCCAAGAAATTCAATGAGAATGCCATAAAGAAGTTTACTAAAGCAAAACTCCATTATCCTCATTTATATGGTGAAATGTTGCTTCAAAAAATAGCATTGAATTATAAACAACTAGAAAATGGAAACAGAAATGCAACAAACATTGCCGAGTCTGTAGATTATAGGAGTAATGATGTGATCAAAACTCCTGAAGCTTGTGGATCAAAATTAAATACATTCATTCCTAAAATTAATTCTCCGAGAATAAAGAAATTTCTTACTCCAAAAGTAATCAAATTCAATTTGGCAGATTCAGAATCTAATGCCACACCTTTAAAATCCAGCAATAAGTCTACAAGTAAAGCTAAAACACCAAAATCAAAAATTTTACCACCTAGTTTGAGAACTATAAATACTCCCATATTGAAAACACCTAATCTCAAAAAAAATTTGAATACAGGCTGCAAGACCATATCTTCAGAAATCTTTCAAAATAACATGACAGGGCAGGACCAACCACAAAAATTACCTTTGTCTGAAAGATCTGAAGGGTCAGTTATACTTTCCAAAGAGCAAGAATCAAATTTAGAAGGGAAAACAAAATTATTAACATCAAGACTTCGGAAGAAGCATGTTTCTGAGAATAATTCAACCGAAAATGAACAAATGAAAGAAGATATTCAACCTACTAGAAGATCAAGGAGGAATAGAACATAGATTTTGTAGATATTTTTGAATTGTTATTTAATTATGAAAACACTTTTATTTAGTTATTTAATGTGAACATTTCAATTTAATATAGTTTTGAAAAAATACAAATCTTTTGATTTTACATGATTATCTGGAACTGATACATTTTTAACATTTTACTTTTTCTAGAGATGAATATTATTAGGTTAGTTGTCTTCTAGACTTTCAATATACAGGGTTAGAACTATTTGTATTTAGAGGGACACTAGAGTGATATCGATAAGTGTAGAAACACAGAGTGGCTTAAATTACAAAAGAGTTTCGTTATTTAGGGATTAGTGTGTTGGTGTGAAAAGATCCAAATTATCTTCAATGGTTCCCGAGATATCTTGAAAAAATTAAAAATCGAGATGTTTTTTTTTTCTGTATAACTCATTTGTTTCTGGATATAACTTGACGAAATTCGGTTTGTAGCCATTCTTCAATACAGAGATTCTAATGGTGTCTTTAGATTTTTTCTGTTTTCCATTGTTTCAGAGACGCGATAGTCAATTTCTTTTTCTTATGGACGCAATATTGGTTCACCTTATGGGGTGAATAGGGCTGAATATCACATTATAGAGATTTTCCTGATTTTTTTAAAATTGTTATAACCTCGAGATCAAGCATCAGCGTTAGGTAAAATCATGCAACGGTAAGAAGGGGTGTGGAATTTTATACTTGGCAGACTAGTAGTAATTTATTAAAATTTCATTCGAAACAATCAAGTAGCTGATACAAGTTTGATGTTCAATTGACCATATTCACCGTCGCCATATTGTTATGCGACAATACCAACTACCCAGTGTTCCCAACGAAGAAATATTGAGTTTACTAGAAAAATTCCACAATATAAAGTTTATAAGTGAAGTTTATGTGTACCTTTTCTGGCTGCTACGTCAGATAGGCTTGTTTGGGACAATATTTTGCACAAATTTCACCTTTTGGAAATAAAAACATTCGTGAAAGGTGGTTTTCTGAACAAATTAATTGTGGCCGAGTGTATAAATGAAGGATTCGCTTCATTTTTGGAAATAGTCAGTGGAAGAATAGTCTCTATGGCTGATAGTATTTTTGATATTAGCCGTATTTTTCTAGTAAACTCAAAATTTCTCCGTTGGGAACACTGGGTAGTTGGTATTGTCGCAAAACAATATGGCGACGGTGAATATGGTCAATTGTCTTAACCGTAACCAAATCATCTGTAATAGGTATGATATTTTCAAGCATGGTCTAGACAGGGTCAAAAAGATCGTTGACGACCACAATAGACAACAGTGGTCTAGGACTGCAATCTTCAATTGATGGCAATGCTTAAATTTTTTACAACCCAAGTTGTAAAACGACCTCAATCATTTTCATAAAACTTAGGCAAATCCAAAAAGAGAATGTAAATCTCGACACAATTACGAAATGTCAAAATGCCTACGTGGGACTGTTATTAATTTGTTTCTAAGACAACTACTAAAAGTTTTATCTCATTGGTTATTCACCGAGCGATTTACTATTACAAATGCAACCTTTAGATATTGGGTGTTGATCGTGCTTTCTGTTTATGGTAAAGTAAATCGCACAGTTTTACGTTGCACAGTGCTTAAATTAGGCATTTACATAGTTAGTGAGATGCACGAATTTCGTTCGTAGAAAAAGTTCATTATTTTGTTCTCTTCTACCAGTTTGCACCTAATAGTCTTCTTCGATAGGTACTACCAAAAATTTTCTTTTTTCGAGTAATATCGACATATTAAAGGCCGTCGCTGCTAAAGAGAAAGAGTGTATAAAGCGGCCCACAGATGAGCAACTTAGTTGCCAACTAAGTTGGCAACCTAATTGGCAACTTGGAATACCAACCACCAACTAGCCCACAGACGAGCAACTTAGTCGCCAAATTGACAAGTTGATGGTAACTTGGTTGGCGACTAAGTTGCTCGTCTGTGGGTTCCAAAACAATCAGTCTTCGTAGATTGTGCAATCCAATCGAATCTCCAATTGATACTGCATCGTCTGCGTACCATAAAATTGTTAGATTTCTTTTACCCATATCATAATAATAGTCCTTCATGTTTTTGATCTGTTAATCTGTCTATTACTTAGTTGAAAATTATCGGACTTAGGGAGTCTCCTTGATGAATTCCATTCGGGGTTTTAATTTCTTTTGGTAGTCTTGTTACTTGTTATTATTTGCACCTTGGCTGTAGTATAATGTTCGTGTTCGTATATAGATCCTTGATTAGTGAGTTAACTGTACTGGTATGTTTTCGATTGCAGTAAAGCGATCACGTCTTTTAGTCAAACTTGATCGAATGCCTTCTTTTAGTCCACAAAGCACAAAAATGCCGGTGCATTCAATTCAATGGCTTTCTCGACTATCTGATGTATATATAACAAATATTGCGTCTGTTGTTGACACATATTTCTATGAAATCCCTGCTGTTCTTCATTCATGTTACGGTTGTAGTTTTTCCAGAATGATTTTCGTGAATAATTTCTGGGTTGAGTTGAGCTGAGTAAAGTGATGCATCCATAGCTTTCAGGATTGCTGTTTTCTTCTTTCTTGAATATGGGAACATAACAGTGGTACCTAGGTACTTATTTTTCATTCCTATGATATTTTTTTCGGTAAGTACCTAAAAATTCGTTTCTAATTCGTCTTCAGGATGTTCTCCTCCATATTTCAGGAATGCTACTTTTGGATATAGTTACACATTACTGCCTAGTTTGGTAGAAAAATTCCAAAGCCTTCTTGGAATTGCATTTTTCATGTCACAGATAGTATACAGTTGAAAGTTCAACTGTATTCAACTATAAACCGTAACCTTTATAAGTATAAGGTTATGGCTTTCATCGAATTAATTCTCTTAAAAATCGAGCTGTAAAATGTGCCTTTAATTTTTTTCCCCTCACTAGACAACGAATTTGGGACACCCAATACAATAGTTACCTATTTGTTTTGCTATAGGAAGCAAAGTAGTAGGCTGCCGCGGCTAGCCGAGCATAGCGAGGCTAGGAATCAGCAAAGACAGTCAATGCATTTGCCGCCGAGTTGAACATATAATTTTTCCTCTGATTGATTTTAACGATATATGTATAGGATATTGTATTTGCGAATTATTACAATTCCCACAATCTTTTAATTTCTTCTGTAACAATAAATTAAAACGAAATTCCATAGATATCGCAATTGTTGAAATGTTTGGTTGCTTCAGAAATGTATATGTCGATAATAATTATAATTTGGCAACTTATGAAATATTTGACAGTTATTTGGAAAATATCGGATTTATTCATTTTATGGACAGTGATAGCTACTTAGAAGTACTTATTACTCCTCCAGAAGTAAGGTAGGTGGCAAAAATATTTATTGTCAGAAAATTTTTTATTCGCATTGAGAATAATCATTTTGCTGCCTAGATAGGAAAAGTTTCATAGTAATAAACATAGATAGAGGGAGCTATGTCATTTTCAGTAAGCAAATTCTGTCCCCAACATAAACTACCAAATTTGACATGAAGCGCGCGGAAATGAAAAAATGTCAGTGATGCGAAATTTCACTCAATTCGCGAGTTTCTCCACAGAGAACGCAATTCTTATGTCCCATAGTGGATCAATGTTTCATATAAACTCTAAATATATAGAAATAAATACTTAAATATATCAAGAATTCAAAAAACAAACTTCAAGCGTGCCAAACAAAGTGAAACAACCGATGGCACTAGGAGAGCAAAAGCTGCCAAACCTTGGATTTCAGCAGGTAGATACAGAAAATATTATAATAAATATTCTGCTTATTATAAATTCGACAATTAGGAAAAATATCGGATTGCAAATATTGAAATTTGCATATTAAATCGGGAATCACTCAAATAAATATATTTTATTCAATATAATATACATTTATAACGATATAGTGAAGTTGTGGATTTGAAAATATATCACAATCCCACAACATAATCTAACCATGTTGGGGGAATGTAAAAATTGCGCATACTTCCTCTATTTATGTTTATTACTCTATGCTATGGGAAAAGTACCTAATACTTTGTTGATTGATATGTGTCGGCAACATTAATATTTGCTGTCAATCGGAGAGAAATGTAGTTTTCTCATAAAATCAAGGCAGTTTTAACGCGTGAATGATGGACAAATGAACAAACGCGCCAAAGCTCTCATTGCTGCGTCATTCGATTTCTTCGAATTTTTTATAATTGTTATCACTTTGAGAGGAGCCGCGCCAAGGCATCAGTCAATCTACTTTGCGGCCGAGTTGAACAACTCATAAAATATCTTACAGTTTTTTGGAAAAATATCAGATATATTTATATGATGAATAGTGATAGCGACTAAGAAGTACTTACTCCTCCAAAAATAAGGAAGGTAGCAAAAAATATTGATTGTCAAAAAATGTCGAATGTTTTATTCACATTGAAAATAATCATTTTGCTGTCTAGACAGAAAAAGTAATACTTTGTTGATTGATATGTGTCTGCAACATTAATAGTTGCTGTCAATCGGAAAAAAATGTAGTTTTCTCAAAAAAATCAGGCAGATTTAACGCGTGGTTGATGGACAAATGAACAAACGCGCCAAAGCTCTCAATGTCGCGTCATTCGATTTCTTCGAAATTTTTATAATTGTTATCACTTTGAGAGGCGCCGCGCCGTTCTAAACGAACCCCTATCGACTTTCCCTGTCGGAAGCTCTCGACAGTGGAAACTCCGCATCCATGTTAGTGGGGGGAAGAATTTCCCGACCGTTGGTGTATCCAGCATCCTGTCTTGCCACATTTTGCAGTGATGGGCGTGACGGGTCCTGCATTCACAGTTCGTGGGATGTTCATCGGATAGATTTTTTAGAATGAACAGGTGAAAAGTAAGTATTCGAAGATTTATCTACGATTAATTCTTTGATGGTGGTAGTTGGAAAATTTTGAAGATGTTGTCATTGTTCATAATAATATGTTCCTAGATGGTTGTTAGGTTTTACAACATATTTTATTTTATCTAGTGAGGCTAGCCTCTTTTCTCTGATAGTCTGGTGAATTTATACGAATATTGAATTATTGAAAAAGCAATTTGAGTAGCTCTTTTCAGATTTAGATCTGAAATAGTTGGGGATGTTTTCAATGAGGAATTTTTGGCGAACTATATTTAATAATTTAACTGTTCTTTATTTTTACACCAAGAGGTTCAGAGAATGATAGAAAAATGAAAAAATTCGTGAAATATGAACCTAATTTCTTCTATATTCATTTCCTCGAAGAAAAATAATTACTAAAACATAAAAAAATGAACAGTAATTAATTGTTTTTAATTATCAAGAATAAATATTGCAAGTTTGTGATATTGCTACCTAATAGTAACAAGACAAGTTATTATTATAAGCTTATCAACTACCTTATAATAAACTGTTACAAGTTCATTCGGTATTCGAAGATATATCTACGATTAATTTTTTGATAGTGGAAGTTGGAAAATTTTGAAGAAGTTGTCATTGTTCATAATTATATGTTCTTCGATGGTTGATAGGTTTTACAGCATATTTTATTTGATCTAGTGAGGCTCACCTCTTTCCTCTGATAGTCTGGTGAATTTATACGAAAATTGAATTATTGAGAAAGCAATTTGAGTAGCTCTTTTCAGATTTACATCTGAAATAGTTGGGGATGTTTTCAATGAAAGATTTTTGGCCAACTATATTTAATAGGTATTTTACAATTTGACTGTTCTTTATTTTTATAGCAAGAGGTTCAAAGGATGAGAGGATAATGAAACAATTCGTAAAACATGAATATAATTTTTTCTATATCAATTTCCTTGAAGAAAAATAATAAGTGGAACATAATGAAATAAACAGTAATTAATTGTTCATAATTTTCAAGAATAAATATTGCAGGTTAGTGATTTTGCTACCTATTAGTAACAAAACAAGACAAGTTATATGATTATAAGTTTATTAACTACCTAATAATAAAATGTTACAAGTTTTTTCAACTACAAACATTTTTATTAGGTCTTTAACTTATAATCCCTTCAATAATTCGTAACATTATATCAAATCAAATAAACTTCTTTTGTAATTATATTTAATTGAAATGTATAGAACCAAAAATCGGGAGAAAAAGAATGTGGACTGTACCTACATCTACATTATGTTATGATTTAGGTATTATTTCTCACAATGCCTTATACCAGCGAGAAAATGATATAATGAATATAACACTGTGTTATTTGAAACTGAGGTGATTCGAAATCCGAATAAATCTTTCAAGAATTCATAATTATAATTTTATAAATTTTGGTCGACTTGTCAACTAGTTGATTTTTTTATGAAAACTATGGTAAATTGAAAATGAGCTTTGATTGAATACATAAACTATATTAACATGACATTAACAAAAATAAATAAAATTGTGATAGAGTAAGAATTCTTGATTGAACATATACAGTGTGGTCCAACAAAAACTTAACACCTCTTTTTTCCGGCTTTAAAAGGAAAATGTGGAAAATCGCTTGGACTCGTCAATTTTAGATTCGAGGGGGATCAACTTTTCCGCTCTTCGCATCCCCGTAAATGCAAACCCCTAACGGGTGTTGAGTACAGCCCATTGATTTTGAATAGGGATGAGGGGTGTTGCGATACCTCATTTTGAAGATCTTTTCGAGTACTATCTGATCCTGAAATTTCGCTTCAACATTTCCATCGATAACGAAATGACAGGTAAAATAGTGGGAGAGTACTTACTTACTACTAAATACCTTTGAAATGTGTCGGATACGAATAATATTCTCGAGATAAATTCCACAATGCTTTTTTCACTATTTTCGCTGTTATTTCATTATCCATGGATATTTTGAAGCTAAACTTTAGGGTCAGATAGTACTCGATAAGATCTTCAAAATTAGTTATCGCAATAACCATCATCCTTATTTAAAATCAACGGGTTGTGCTCACCCCCATTAGGGGGTTGAAGTAACGGAGATGAAAGAAGCGGAAAAGTTCTTCCCCTTCGAATCAGAAATTGACGGATCCGAGCGATTTTCCACATTTTCATTTTAAAATCGGAAAATCGAGGTGTTAAGATTTCGTTGGACCACCCTGTATTATTGTATGAAGTTCGAGCCTTTGGTGTAATTGCACCTTATTGAACTCGAAAATGAGGCGCCACCAAGCTATGATTATTTTTTTTTATTTGATCGGAATTGGAAATGTTATGTGGAGGAAGTTATTTTTCGAAAAGACGATGCTACGTGCCACACATGCAACGAAACAATCGCAATTATGTAAGAAAAGATTCCTGGCCGTATTATTTCTCGAAGAGAGATCACAATTGTCCACCGAGATCTTGTGATTTAACACCTTTAGACTTTTTCTTTGAAGCTACGTCAAAGATAGTGGTTATTACAATGCTTCACAATCAATTCCAGACCTCAAAGATGGAATTCGTGAAATTATCGAGGACATATCGTCGCAAATGTGCGAATTGGTCATGGAAATGTTCATGAAAAGGACATGGTGCTGCAACCGTAGCTGTAGCAGTCATTTAGCTGACATTTTTCATCGTTAATATTGTACCTTTTCCTCTTCACGAAGAAATAGATATCCATTGATTTCCCTTGAAATATACTTGTTTTTTCAACATCAAATTTTGTATTATATTTTGGTCTTTGGATTGGAAAGTTTGATATTGAATAGGTATTAACTTTTTTCCAGATAAAGTGCCATGAAATTCTTCTTGGATATATGGTGGTTTCTTTTTGGACCACTATCCTTGAAGATATGTCTTGGAAATCCAGATGCCAAACGTCTGTACGACGATCTACTTTCGAATTACAACAGACTGATCAGGCCTGTAGGCAACAATTCAGATCGCTTGACAGTCAAGATGGGCTTGAAATTGGCACAACTTATAGACGTGGTAAGTTTCATAATTTATTGAACTATAGTGGATCAATGTGTATCTTCTATCTTGCAGAGATCTGATAGTAAATGTACGTTGATAAGTACTTTTTGTGACCATTATAAGTAAAGGTCAAATGAGTCTGATGAAGACAATCGAATATAAATATCAAAATTAAGACATCACTTTGCCAAAACCTATACTATCTGATATATATTTATGATATATTTACTTTTTTGTCTATGTATGCAATGTTATTGAATATTTTGGTAAAAGAGGACGTAAGTTCCAATAAAATCGTAGAATTCGACAAGCTAATGTGTTTTTTGTTCATTATTTCTAAATGTCCACTTATTAATAAAGGGTGTTTTTTTAGAGCTATAGACCTTTAAATTGCAATAAAACAACGATGGATTATTCGATTGACATGGATTTTATTTATCCGCAAGATAATCTTGTGGCATTACATTTTAAATATGATTTCTGGCATATGACCGCCACGGCTGACTTGGATGTAGTCCTATCTGGACGTCCAATTTTCGATGACTTTTTCCAACATTTGTGGCCGTATATCGGCAATAACACGGTGAATGTTGTCTTCCAAATGGTCAAGGGTTTGTAGCTTATCCGCATAGACCAATGACTTTACATAGCCCCACAGAAATTAGTCTAGCGGTGTTAGATCACAAGATCTTGGAGGCCAATTCACAGGTCCAAAACGTGAAATTAGACGGTCACCAAACGTGTCTTTCAATAAATCGATTGTGGCACGAGCTGTGTGACATGTTGCGCCGTCTTGTTGGAACCACAGCTCCTGGACATCATGGTTGTTCAATTCAGGAATGAAAAATTTAGTAATCATGGCTTTATATCGATCATCATTGACTGTAACGTTCTGGCCATCATCGTTTTTGAAGAAGTACGGACCAATGATTCCACCAGCCCATAAAGCGCATCAAACAGTCCGTTTTTCTGGATGTAACAGTGTTTCGACATACACTTGAGGATGAGCTTCACTCCAAATGCGGCAGTTTTGTTTGTTGATGTAGCCATTCCAGAAGTGCGCTTCATTGCTAAACAAAATAAAATGGACGTAGTGCGCGATACGTATTCCGCACAGAACCATTATTTTCGAAATAAAATTGCACTATTTACAAGCGTTGTTCAGGAGTGAGTCTATTCATGATGAATTGCCGAACCAAACTAAGAATAAATCACTTGACAGCTGTTAAATCGGTCGCCATCTTGAACAGTAATGCCAACTTAAAGTTATATACCTCGAAAAAAAAACACCCTATACAATAAATATTACAAGAAGAATTTTCATTTGTATGATGCAAATGAATACGGATAAGTTGATTCAGAGATGGTGAAAATATCCTCTATTTGAAATTGCCAAATGTTGAAGTTGAAGAAATCGTTTATATATCTTTGAAATCACGCTTTATTCTACGATCCATTTTATTCAATCGCGAACTGTATTTAAAAGCTGTTAGTCCAAAAAGTTTAATAAGGTCAATTTTTCAGAACTTGAAGAACCAGATCATGACTACTAACGTCTGGGTAGAACAGGTGAGTGCTTTCAATGAATTTACCTCCAAATCATATACAGGGTGACTCATTTAAAAAAATCCATTGAAATAACTCCTTGGGAAAAGCCTGAATCAGAAAATGTTTCAATTGTTCAATTGTTCTTTAGTCTTCAGGTGGACAACAAATGCAGAAATTCAATGTGACCTTGGAGTGTTTTTTCAAGGTCGACTTGATTTTTTTTATAAAAAATATACATTTTTCTTTGCAGAATCTTATGTGTTTTTCCGATAAAATAAATCGTTGTGATAATGATCTTTCAAAATATGTCACCCGGTATAATAATATTGATAATCCTCGTTTCAAACTCCTAGTTTGTTATATAGAGAAAGTCTGTGAATTTATCTCATGAAATTTGAAAACGAAGAATCTCCTTCTCGAAATCCTTGATGATAGCAGTATTTTCTATTATCCTTGAACTTAATGAGGGATACGAAGTTAAAATTACTATAATTATTCCTGACAAGCACAACACTGAAAATACCTAATCTAATTTTGATAACAGCTTTCTCAATGGGTTGTTATTGTCACAGAATTATCCGATATTCAAGAGAAATTGGAGTGAATAAATAAGGCATTATTAGTTTATTGATCACTTTCGAACGTGTTCTATAATTTTGATATTCATGGGAATCCAGTAACTTTTGACACAACAGAACGGACCAACAATAGCCAATTCTGGTCATTATATCTGAGATGCAATGGGTCTTTGAATCTTTTTTGATGAACAAACTGGAATCTTTGTGTTTTGCTTATAATATTTGCTTGCTATTACCACAGTTTATAGTTATACCATAGAGTAATAAACATAGATAGAGGGAGTATATGCAATTTTTTCATGTCCCCAACGTGGTAAGATTACTTTGTCGGATTGTGATATATTTTCAAATCCACAATTTTACTATATCGTTATGAATGTATATTATATTGAATGAAATATATTTATTTGAGTGATTCCTGATTAAATATGCAAATTTGAATATTTGGAATCCGATATTTTTCCTAATTGTCGAATTTATAATAAGCAGAATATTCATTATTTTTTATATTTACCTGCTGATATTCCAAGGTTTGGCAACTATTGCTCTCCTAGTGTCATCAACCGATGACACGTCGTTTGGCGCGCTTGAAGTTCGTTTTCTGAATTTCAGATATATTTAGGTATTCATTTGTACATATTTTGAATTAATATGAAACATTGATTCACTGTGGGGCATAATAATTGCGTTCTTCGTGGAGAAATTCGCGAATTGAGTGAAATATTGTATCACTGATGTTTCCATTTCCGCGCGCTTCATGTCAATTTTGATAGTTCATGTTGGGGAAAAAATTTGCTTACTGAAAATGACATATGCTCCCTCTTTCTTTGTTTATTACTTTGAGAATTTTACTATGCCACTCAAATGGTTTTGATAACAAATTGTAAATTGCGACACCGCCTGTGTCGATCAGTGGCGAACTCATGGGAGGATAAGGGGGATATATTCCCCTGGAGGATCATCCATTATGAGTCACAACGCTCAATTCAATAGTGAATGAATTGAATTAATGAATTCATCAACCATCTATATATCAAAAGGCTCGATCTGATCCGATTGTCGTCTGTACCTACATTATTTACATATGGGATATAAATGCCAAATTGATGATAAACAATCGCATCATTTCAAAACTAATCAAAATTTTATTATGAGTAAGCAAAATTATTTGAAAAACTTCTTCAAAAGAAGGAAAATCGATGTACGCGAATTTTCAAGTTATTCGCGTTTGAATACAACATCTGACACTTCGACAGGTGAAAATCAATCTCAAGAAGTGTCTGTGAATTCAAAGGACATTGGAAACGACAATTTTTTTTTCGTTCATAACTCTTATTCAACCCGATGCTCTCCTCTCCCGAGGCTTATGTCGGGGTACGCCACTGGGGTAGATTCAGTTGAGATTGTTGTCACTTATGCAGGTTCGAAGTCCTGATAAAGGAGGAAGGTTATAACATTGAGCCAGCTTCCTGTCGTACATAAAAAATCAACTTGCCAAAAAGCCCAGTAGACAGCCTCTGAACCAGGATTGATAAAAAAGCGAAGAAATATATGATATTGAATTTTGCGACATTAAATGTACAAGGATTAAGAGGAC
The DNA here is from genome assembly GCF_914767665.1 of Harmonia axyridis. Lineage (NCBI taxonomy): Eukaryota > Metazoa > Arthropoda > Insecta > Coleoptera > Coccinellidae > Harmonia > Harmonia axyridis. Next base: position 14,306,165 of record NC_059503.1, read on the forward strand.
AAGAGATATAATGAAAGAACTGGAATAGCAGAAAATAGCTGTTTTGACAGAAACGAAAAAAAAAGATTGGGAGTAGAAGATTTTGGATATTACGTGCATATTTTCAGAAGATCTACAAAACAAAAATTGATTAGTAGAAATGAATGAAAATGAACAGACTTTGGTGGACTGCATTTCGAAGAATTTCTCTCATGGCATTCTTTATTTTTGTAGTTAACTGTTTCATTTTTTAATGGTTTCATTGAATCAATAATCATTTTGAATTTTCACTTTTTACTCAAAAAAGGTGGTTAGTTGGGAAAAATGAAGACTGTTTTATCAAAAATTGAATGTGGAATTGATAATTCATATTAATTTTCAAGAAAAGCATTGACGAGACAATGTTTTTCTCAAAAGTGTCTAGTCACGAGCTAGTAGATACTGACGCCACATGTAGGACAAAATTTGCTATACCTTGCTGGAAAGCGTAGAAAATATTATTCGAATTTCTTTAGCGTATGGAAATAATAAAATTCATTTTGCTAGTCAAACTTTGTAAACGAATCGGAAGTATTTCACTAAGCAAATTCATTTTATTCTTCGATTCTCTTTAATCTCCTGGATTTTACGCTCCTCAAACTGGACTTTTTAGAAGTAAATAACTCGATTATCGCTCGAGTTACATGAATTAAGCAAAAGTAACCTTTTTCGTAGAATTTAACGGCTTTTAAAAGAATTTGATTATTTCAGTGGTGTTTCTTAGAAGAACTTATTACGAAGACGAATTACTTTGCAACTTTTACTGAAAAATTTCTTCTATGCAGGAATGGAACGATTACAAGTTGAAATGGAATCCAGAGGACTATGGAGGAGTAGAAACTTTACACGTACCGTCTGAACATATTTGGTTGCCAGACATAGTACTTTACAACAAGTATATATTAATATTTAGATGCTTTTAACTGAAAAAACTAATGATTCTCTTTGTGCAGTGCTGATGGTAACTACGAAGTGACAATAATGACAAAAGCAATTCTTCACCATACGGGAAAAGTGATCTGGAACCCGCCAGCTATATATAAATCGTTTTGCGAGATCGATGTTGAGTACTTTCCTTTTGATGAACAAACTTGCTTTATGAAATTTGGTTCCTGGACTTATGATGGATACATGGTGAGATTTTTTGTTTATAAGGAATTTGACGAATTTCACAAATTATTCGTACTATTTGGGCATGAATTGCGTTAATGCTCGCTTAATATTCCTACCAAAACTTGTTGCCCTTGTGAGAAAAAATATTAAAGTATCAATGAGAAAATTTTCATTAAACAGGGTGTTCCTAAATTGAAATAACAAAGGAAAAATAGATCTTCCTTGGATGATGTTAAGGAAGAAAGTCCAATAAACATGTGCCCGCAAACGCTTTGTTTTCCAGATGCAGGGTATTTCTTGTAATCTTTTTTTTTGTGATGATTATGTGAATCTTTATTAATCTTCGCTACAGATTTGGTGAATAAGTACCAAAACTATACTCCAGATTGAAATCTCGCCTCTGGATATACAAGGGTGTTCCTAAATTCCCCTAAACAAATTAACTACTGCTTTCATTCTCAGACCGTCAAACTCGGATGAAATTTAAAATTAAAAAATTCTTTTCAGGTTGATCTCCGACACCTTCAACAAGTACAAGACTCGAACAAAATCGACGTAGGCATTGACCTTCAAGACTACTACATATCAGTTGAATGGGACATAATGCGTGTGCCAGCAGTACGCAACGAAAAATTCTACAGCTGCTGTGAAGAACCATACCCTGACATCATCTTCAACATTACACTCAGAAGAAAAACATTATTTTATACCGTGAATCTGATTATACCGTGCGTTGGGATATCCTTCCTGTCCATACTCGTATTCTATCTGCCATCTGATTCTGGGGAGAAGGTCTCACTCTGTATATCTATTTTACTATCACTAACTGTTTTCTTCCTATTATTGGTGGAGATCATTCCTCCAACTTCCATCACAGTGCCTCTTCTAGGAAAATATTTGCTTTTTACAATGTTGCTCTGCACGTTATCTGTTGTTGTAACGATTGTTGTTCTGAATGTGAACTTCAGGTCACCTGTCACTCATAAATTAGCACCTTGGGTGAGAATCTGCTTCATCGATATCTTGCCGAAGTATTTATTCATAAAAAGGCCGAACAAAGATGAGGACGATGAAAAAAGTGTAGACAGCAATATTCTCACCGATATCATCCAGATACCAATGATGGATAGGTGTAAATCGTATGATAAGGCCCTTGACAGCTATGATTTAGGTGAGTGTAACCTAAAATTTAATAACTGACAAAGAAACTTCAATACCCAGAAGGAGCTGTATAAATTTAAAATTTTTTTTTTTTGGCAAAACATAGATAGTAGGTATAGCAAGGAGTAAATGATTGAATTTCGAGAAAAAGAATGAAGGGTTTACAATTTTTTTAATGAATTTGTTAATAATGCGTTGGACCGCCGCGATTATCTATACACTCCCCAACACGTCTCGGCATTGATGCAATAAGATGGTCTATTTCTTCTTGAGGTATACTATCCCAAGCTACCTGTACTTCATGTCTCAGAGCCGCCAAAGTCCGGGGGGGTAAATTTCCAAGCCTTCTACCCGTGATGTCCCGAACATGCTCTATGGGCGAAAGATCGGGGGATCTGAGCGGTCATGGCAAAATATACACATCGGTCGCTTCGAAAAAGTTTAAACTAACTCTGGCAACCTGAGGTTGGACATTATCTTGCTGAAATATTGGATTATCGAGTCAGTTAAGGCGAGGGAGAACATATGGCTCCACTATTTCTTGAAGGTAACGCAGCGCTGTCATGTTACCTCGAATGAATACTAAAGGTGGCCTACTTGCATGTGCAATAGCACTGTCCGGTGTACATGACGCTCCACATCAAACTGAGGTTGACGTCTTTCTCCCCGACGTCGTCTAACCCTTCTTCGGCCATCATGTGCACCCAAGGAGAAACGAGATTCATCAGAAAAGACGACTTGATGCTATTCCACATTCCAATTATGAAGTTCTCTGCACCACTGTAATCGTTGCCGGCGATGCTCAACCATTACAGGTAACACAAGATGGGGTCGATAATACTGCAATCCAAAAGACCTTACCCGGCGGTAAACCGTTAGGACAGTTACAGGATGGCCTTGTTCTCCTAACCACTCATCAGCTAAAGATCGAGTTGTCGCAAATCGGTCTCCAATGGCCATAAGTATGAGACGTCGATCTTGAACTTTATTTGTGCCCCTTCGACGTGTGGTGCCTACTATTCTTTGATTTTGGGCATTATCAAACCACGCTTGACAACATCTTATAACAGTAGTTGGATTTCTGGTCGTACTGTTAGCGATTTCTGAAAATGACAACCTTCCCTCTCGTAAACAAATAATTCGACCTCTTCCAAATTCACTTAGATGGCGATAAATTTCGCGTACACGTGCTCTAGGCATTTTAACAATAACTAAACATTGACTTTGGATCTCCTCGAACAGCTGGTTTGTTGTAAAATTTAAAAAACTTGCAAAAAACTACTACAATATTTGAGTTACAAAAATTGTTTCCATGAAAAAACCTTCACGATCTTTTTCTCCAAATTCAATAATTTACTCCTTGATTTACTATCTATGTTTTATAAAAAAAAATTTAAATTTAAATAGCTTCTTCTGGGTGTTGCACTTTCTTTGTCAGTTAGAATACTAGACATTGCGATTATTCAAAGATTACCGTGGCCATCAACTTCGTCAGACATAAATCCCATTGAGCAATTACTCTATTTAGGCTCAGGTGATTTTTGTTTTACTATTTCACCTTCTGGAATGTTGACTGCACAACTCTGCGATAATCTGAAACACTGACAAGTACTATTTTTGATCTACTTTTGGTTTTGTCTCAGTTTGAAGACGTCTAATCAAATCAAAGCTTCTTGACTTAAATCAATAATTTGTATCTTTATTGTCTCAGTTTTTCCTTGTTTTCAATGAATTTCTTTTAATTAACGTCTGGATTATTGATTTCAGCAATGCATCCTTCCAGATACGATATGGAGGTAGCATCCCGTATGGCCACGTGCTTCCGTGAAGTTCCTTACCCCTCAGTGCCCCTCAGCGGGGGTGACGAGGATTTGTACAGCCCTGCGAGTTGCAGGACGAATATTTTCAGTGCCAGTGATGATAGTCCCTGTTTTGATAAAGTAGAATTGCACGACATGGATAAAACGATCAACGATTCGAGGTTTATAGCTCAGCATGTGAAGAACAAAGACGCATTTGAGAACGTAAGTATCTGGTCAAGTAAAGGGTGTTTCTTTTAGAGCTGTAGAACTTTAAATTGCAATAAAACAACGATGGATTATTCGATTGAAATGAATTTTATTTATCCCCAAGATAATCTTGTGGCATTACATATTAAATATGATTTCTGGCATATGACCGCCACGGCTGGCTCGGATGTAGTCCAATCTGGACGTCCAATTTTCGATGACTTTTTTCAACATTTGTGGCCGTATATTGGCAATAACACGGCGAATGTTGTCTTCCAAATGGTCAAGGGTTTGTGGCTTATCCGCATAGACCAATGACTTTACATAGCCCCACAGGAAGTAGTCTAGCAGTGTTAAATCACAAGATCTTGGAGGCCAATTCGCAGGTCCAAAACGTGAAATTAGGCGGTCGCCGGTCACCAAACGTGTCTTTCAATAAATCGATTGTGGAACGAGCTGTGTGACATGTTGCGCCGTCTTGTTGGAACCACAGCTCCTGGACATCATGGTTATTCAATTCAGGAATGAAAAAGTTAGTAATCATTGCTCTATACCGATCACCATTGACTGTAACGTTCTGGTCATCATCGTTTTTGAAGAAGTACGGACCAATGATTCCATCAGCCCATAAAGCTCACCAAACAGCCAATTTTTCTGGATGTAACGGTGTTTCGACATACACTTGAGGATTAGCGTCACTCCAAATGCGGCAGTTTTATTTGTTGACGTAGCCATTCAACCAGAAGTGCGCTTCATCGCTAAACAAAATAAAATGGACGTATTGCGCGATACGTATTCCGCACAGAACCATTATTTTCCAAATGAAATTCCACTATTTGCAAACGTTGTTCAGGCGTGAGTCTATTCATGATGAATTGCCAAACCAAACTGAGAATAAATCACTTGACAGCTGTTAAATCGATCGCCATCTTGAACAGTTAAACTTAAAGTTATATACCTCGAAAAAAAAACACCCATTATTACAAAGAACAATATTTTGAAATAAGCACATTATTTAGTGAAAATATAAACCGAATAAAAAGATATCGATCAAAATATCACCAATGTTGACGGTCAAGGCATGTTATAGGGTTTTCCAATAAGAGGTTTAATTTTGAATAGCCCGCGATTTGGGCAGCTCTCACTTCTGTAACTGTCATCTTTCGACATCTGACAAGTAAAAACTACACCATTTCTAAAAATAAAATAATATATGCATTGAAATTGTTGAAAGTCACTACAAAAATGGTAAAAATTTTGCAATCACAATTAGGGATTCACGGCTTGGCTTGATTTCCAAGCTACTTGGCTTGTGTTTGACTCGATTTCAAGACAAGCTCAAGTCAAGTAGTAGTTTTTCAATCTCAAGTCAAGTCAAGTATTTATTTACTAAGTACTTTAATCATATCAAGCTACTTGTTTTTTAGCAGTTTCATTGTGTAGTGTCACATCAAGAAAAAAATGATGAAATGGGAAGGAACCTTGCAAAAAACACTCTTGTTTATTGAACTTATTGTATAGAAGAACCGAAAAAATCAACTTTTTTGAAATAAAAACATTAACTAAATCACTATAAATCATAACAAAATAAAAAATGATAAAAAAATTAAGTTTCTTAATATTGACAAACCTCCAGGCTTTGTTTGATTTAATAATTTTTCAACCATGATCTAAGACACATTAGGCATCTTATAGATTTGTCGCCTAACCTATTATGGGTTCTGGATAATTGCCTTTCAACAGGATATGAAGATGCTGGCGTTGATAAAAAATCCTTGGGCAAGTTTGGAAAGTATTTCTGAGGCTACCAAAATCTACCAATAGATTTCGTAAAAATGTGAGAAAACTACTAATAAAGTCACACTGGCGAATGCTTCAGTCTCTCGGCGCTCAAGGAATCCCCTTATTTAGTCTAAGCGCGCACGAGATTGCAGAAATGTATGCCGTGCGACGCGTGCATATCAAGCTCAAGCAATATCAAGGAGCTTGATATGAAGTCAAGCAATGAATATCTAAAATCAGGTCAAGTCAAGCTCAAGTATGTAATTTTTCACAAGCTTGATTTTCAAATCAAGTAGTTGGTTAAAATGTCAAGCTACTTGGCTTGATGAATCCCTATTTGGTGGATATCGTTTTCCATCGATAATGGCATAGTTTCCTCTTCACAATGAAATAAACATCCATTTTCTCCTAAAAAATACTCATTTTTTTATATTGAAATGAAACTTTTTATTGAAAACCTTCGAGATGAGAGAATAGTGTATTATTTTCGAAGTGAAATTTTCTTTTTGCTAAATAGTGTTGCATAAGTCTCTTCAATAGTAGTATTCAATTGTTGGAAATATTAGGATTTAATTTGATTCGATTGATCAATCGAATCAATGAATTGATTAAATTGGTCAAAGCTGGACGAAAAAAAAGAAGGAAACATTAAAAATTCGGTAAAACTTGTCGGAACAATAAGAAGGTCAATGAATGTCATGGACGTCTCAAGGTTGCTCGAAATTTGTTAGCAACATGATTTGTCAAACACGAAATGCAAATTATTCTTGTTGAATTTTTGAAATTATTTTTTATTTTCAGGTGGAAGAGGATTGGAAATACGTCGCAATGGTGTTAGACAGACTGTTCCTCTGGATTTTTTCCCTCTTGTGCGTATTTGGTACGGGTTTAATCATTTTGAATGCACCATCATTATATGACACCAATAAACCAATAGATGTATTAATTTCCAAGGTAGCTAAGAAAAAGATGGCGCTGTTAAAAATGGTTCCAGAGGAACTGTAAAAAACTATTTATTATCCAATAATTGACCCAATACAAGAGATAATCATTAATATTATTACTGTTAACTTATTGAATTTGTATCATTATTAGAAAATGAAATTTTATTCTTGAGTGAACTCTTTTCGAGTTTATGAATAAAAAATATAAAACCACGAAACTGTGTTTCTATTCAAAGATGAATTTTCCCTGTAGGTAATATGTTTGAATGAATAATGTTGAGTCAAAAACTTAAAAAAAAAAAAAAACTTTCTTCGAATATCAATTTTACAACGTTTGGTTCCTTCATTCTTCTTGCCTTAAAAATAATGGATCGTGATCTCGAGGAGTGCCTGATGATCAACGCAGTATCACAAATGATTTTTATCTCAAATTTCATGAGAATTGGCCACATAATTTCAAAGAAATCAAAATTAAAATGTCGGTGAGAAACCGTTTATGTTCTATATTTGTAGATATTTCTTAATTTTGCGGGAATGAAATAAAATTTGTGAGAACTTATGTGAACTTGAAAATTTAAATTACTACTGTCAAATGTTTCAAACTTATAAACATTTCAATGATTCAAAATTCGCAACTGATAATCCCGAAATTATTTATTTTCGAAATTATTTGATTTCTTTCGATGAATTCGAAGATTCATTATACAAAACAGATAAAAAGATGATATTTTTATCAAATAGTAAATACCTATGATAACAGATTTTTCATAATGGAAGGCTATACAATGTATTCCTTGAAAAGGTACTCGATAATATTCAAGGAGACCATTAAAAAAATATATGAGCGAACGTAGTGAATGTCTCAAATTTTGCTATACAACTTGATAACGTTTCGAGTAAGAAACTTTTTTTATAAATCACTGTGATATTATTGCAGATATCTTAATGAGATTTGCAACACGTCCTCAATGCAGCAAGATGCATTTTCTGATGTATAAACAATTTTAATATTTTTTTCAGTGGTTTTCGTAGAGGTTTTGCATTGTTAATGCCACTACCAATGCAAATATGAATATATCTATGATGTTGGATAGTGGCCATATAAAAAGTATTTTATTCTCAAAACTTTATCACCTTGTAGTTTAAAAGTTAGGACGTTACGATATTCGTTCACCAACAAATTTTTTCTTGGAATGGTTTCAAGAATGGCCCCCTAAATATTAGCATGTGTATGAGAAAGACAATACGGGAGAATTCTAAAAACATAAATTCATTTCCGTAATTTGTTTCAACAATTTTCTGTATTCTGTTTTCACGGTTTCTTATAAATTCTTCACATCAAGGTTAATCGGAGCTCAAGATGTAGCTGAGTTTACCAAGCGAATGACGAAACAATTCGTCACAGTTGAATTTTTATTCTGAATCTATATCGCAAATACATAGGTTAAACTTGAACTTGAAAGAAGTGGGGATAGTTTAAAATAAAAAATCTCGTATTACAGTTTCGCTCAGTGGTTATGTTTACTACCAGTTAGAATGTTTTCAATATAATGCTGCAATTCATATCACCAGAACACATCTGATAGTGATAATTGAAAGTACAAGTGGATTCGAACAGGATATAACCTTATCATCAGTGAGTTTGATGAATTTTATTTGGATAAATATTTTTTTCCTCGAGAATATACTGTGTATTTATTTTTAGCGTGGTGTCCATAGGAATTTAAAATGATTAATTGTTGAAATACATATAACATTTTAAATCTTAATTGTGTAGTGAATAGTGATATTTATTCTGTTTTTTGATCTTGATTCTGGTGCCAGTATAGGTTTTATTGAGTGGTAAAATTCCGTTTTGTTTTTTGTGAATAGATTTTCTTTTATGATTCTATTGTCAGTAGGAAAATTGAAAAATAAATGAAGGTATCATGGAAATATGTTGTTATTGTCACATATGTCACTAAAAAGTCAACACTAATAACAAGTGCATCAGTAATCCGTAGTTCAAAAAAGGTTTATGAAGAGGCTCCGATAAAAATCATGTTCACAATGTTCGTATAATAAAAACAATGAAATCGAATTAAAGTACGTTGAAGGTAGCTTCTAAATTGAATTGATTAAATGTACCTGCGAGAGAAAATAATGATATTTATTCAATCGAAGGTTTTCAAGAAATATACGTAAGTCTTTCAAACCTTGAACTTTCACATACAATCTGCAATGATTTCAAATATACCTAACTTCTTGCTCAAGAATAATCTAAAATGATCAGTTTGCATCAATTATACAGAAAGATAATTAAGGAAGTTTTATATCAATCAATTTGAAATATACTTAGTCAGTCTTTTGTTGCTATATAAACGAAATTCAAGGGCAAGGCGTAAAAGAGTTTTCCATTGTCGACATATAAGTAAAATAATTGACAATAGGGTCATATAGAATGAAGAACTTGTATAAACATATATTCAAGTTCTTTATCATCACAATTATTGATATGGATAATGAATAATGGTACTAGAACGTCTGAGTACATACTTGTTATTATGTTTATTTTGTTTGGAAAAATGCAATTGCATGATCATGAAGCATTGCTCATCATGAAGATGAAATTCTTGGGAACTGAATATTTTGCATTCCATTAGTCCTTATTTTGATGAAATTCGGTATACTAGGAGTAATAAACATAGATAGAGGGAGCATATGTCATTTTCAGTAAGCAAATTTTGTCCCCAACTTGAACTATCAAATTTGACATGAAGCGCGCGGAAATGAAAACATGTCAGTGATAACCCGTTATTTCACTCAATTCGCGAGTTTCTCCACAAAGAACGCACTTCTTATGTCCCACAGTGAATCAAAGTTTCATATCAACTCAAAGATTTATTGAAATAAATACCTAAACATATCAGAAATTTAGAAAACAAACATCAAGCGCGCCAAACGACGCGAAACAACGGATGACACTAGGAGAGCAAAAGTTTCCAAATCTTGGATTTCAGCAGGTAGATACGGAAAATAATGAATATTCTGCTTATTATGAATTCGACAATTAGAAAAAATATCGGAGTCCAAATATTCACATTTGCATATTGAATCGGGAATCACTCAAATAAACATATTTCATCCAATATAATATACATTCATAACGACATAGTAAAATTGTGGATTTGAAAATATATCACAATCCGACAACGTAATCTAACCATGTTGAGGACAAGTAAAATTGCGTATACTCCCTCTATCTATGTTTATTACTATGGGTCTTTCGAATATCCGATACACGTTGCACAGGTGCTAATAGTGCCCCATATATTGTCAGAATATGTATTTTGAACTAAAGCCATATGTAGAGACTCATTCAAAGCGTCAATTCAAAAGAAGATATATGAAATAGAAGATCAATTTTTCATGACTCAAAGAATAGTTTTTTTTTTCTACTATAAATTCATTACATATCTCTAAATCAATAATTATGATTGATTGACAGTTAATTTAGCAATATCTGAATATTTTGAATAAATACTACTAAATGAGTGAAGTCAGCACTTTATCGTTAATCTCATAGTCAAAAAGGAAAGATAATTAGGTTACATTATCAACTTGAGTGCGGATATCGAAATGATAATGCAACATAGTAAATGAATTCATCTTTTCATTTATTTATTTGAAATAAACTGGTAACCTAATAGGGATAATCCAATTACCAGAATTCACAGAAAAAAGAAGTTGATAATGAACATAAACTATTAGATATAAACCCTTAAATATCAACAATATCACAAAAAAAAATTAGTAATTTCTATAACACTACATTCTTCCACTGAAATTAACTTGGAAAATGTTGAAAATATCAATAAAAAATGTGTCAGTTGTAAAACCGTGTGATTTTCAAAAAAATATAGTTATGGTATCAATATCTTAGCTTTGAAACTCTTCCATCACAAACATCTCCATAATTGGTAACGATAAGAAAGATGAGAAAATGTTCCACACTAGCGTGAATTCGGAATTATTGATCATGAAATTAAAGCAAGTCGATTGTGCGGTGAAGGTCATTATTCGATCCGTAAAAAATATTGTACAGCAGAAGCGTTTCGATACTGACGGCTTTCTAACCTTGAATGACGATAATCTCACTCTCAATTTCAGTTCAGCTGATTACTATATTTAGAATGTCTAGAGGATGAATTATCAACAAAACAATATGTTGATGTGCAGATTCACTCGACTTTAAAAAAAGTTAATGAAAAACAAAGTGCATCTTTTACTGAAAGCTGTCTTTACAAACAAAATCGGTGAATTATTATGTACCATAATAAATCTGCATAAGGTAATATTTTTCTGAGGTGTAGTAAGAAGAAATCCATTATTATTGCATTAAAAACTTAGGATCAAATCTGCGGCGTTTCGTTCGATAACTTGTTGCTTTTTTGAAAGAAATACCATTCTGCCTCTGTCATAGAAGCTCTCTTTCCTCTTGGCAAAAATCAAGACAGTCTATTTTCACAAGTCTCTGTTGAAGCGAATTGTTCACCAGCAAAATGGTTTGCCTTGGACTGGAACATATTGTATTCATTTGTTGCCAGGTCCGAACTATAAGGTGAGTGCATAAGAACCTTCCAGCCAAGCTCTCGAAACTTCTGGCGAGTCACTATCGATGTGTGATTTGGCTTTGTCCTGATGGAACACAATTCTTCTCCTATTGGCCAAAGCTGGTCGCTTCTGGGCGATTGCTCTCTTCAGACGGTCCAATTGTTGACAGTACAGTTCCGAGTAAACAGTTGTGCCATAGGGGAACAGCTCATAGTAGATAATTCCCGGCCAGCTCCACCAAACATTCACCATAACCTTCCTAGCATTCAATCCTAGCTTGGCCACCGTTTCCGCCGGCTCACCGCGTTTCCACCACTGCCGTTTTCACTTGACGCAGTCGTGAGTGATCCACTTTTCATCACCAGACACCAACCGCCTCAAAAATGGGTCGATTTTTTTGCAATTCAGCAGCGATTCGCAGATGGAAATTCGACCCATGAAATGTTTTGCGTTTACTCGTGTGGTACCCATACATTGAGCTTTTTGTCCAATCTTTAGCTCTTGGGCAATCGAAACGGTACTTACATGAAGCGATGGTCGGGCTAGACAATGCCCATGATTTTATTGACATTTTCGACAATTGTCATCCAGTGCGTGGTGCATCTTTGACATCGAAATTATCGGAACGAAATCGACGAAACCAGAATGGCGCGTGATTGGCTGTTAAATTATTAGGACCATAAACACTATTCACATTTTTAGCCGTATGCATTTTTGCCATCATCGAAGAAAAACTGAAAATATAGCCGATTTTCTCTTTGCAAGTGTCCATCTTTGGCGCGCGCTCGAATTAAACTTAGTCAACCAATCACAAAACTGTCAGGAAAGTTTTTGTAGTTCTAACTCCATTTACTAGAATCCGATCGGCCAACGAGATACCTAAAGCTATTTTTGGAAAAATAATGGATTTATTTGTACTACACCTAATACTAAAAAGCCTTGAATTGTATGGTTGCTCGAAAGTGTGATTCATATTTTGAGATTCGAAATGAAATTCAACTAATATGAAAATATTGAAGATTGGTCTTGGTTTTCAGAAATGGAAGAGAATAGTTCTGAAACGAATCAACGGATAAAAGCCTTAGAATGTCTAGGAACAAATGAAGATGAGGCAGATAAAAAAATATCATTAATTGAGGAATGGATCGAAGGAAAAAATTTCCCAGAAAAATTGAGTAAGTTTCATGAATGAAATAAAATATTCCGATGGAAAATATTTGGGAGCATAGCTTATGTTTTATTATTCATTTTATTTTTTGTGTGCTCGTTCACCGAACAGATTGCTCTACAACTTCGTGTCAGTGTAGATATAAATGAGGACTATAAAATAAAATTGATTATATTTTCAGAAAAAAATATAATAGAAATGTTTCTTATACGGAACAAATTCAAAGTTGATGTAACTCAGAAGAGAATCGCAATGTACTATAAAATCAGATCACAAATACCAGAGTTTTTCGAAGAAAAACATCCAAGAGAAAATCATATGAAGCAAGTCATGAATGTTTCGTGAGTATTTCTAGATTTATATAAAGCTCTCAAAAGAGAGCTACATATCAACTACATTATCAAAACAAAGTCATTTTATATTACATTTTTCTTTATTTGTGAATAAAAAGAATGGATAATCAATTTTTATTGGATTGCACTTATTCTCTTGATCAAGATTTTATGGCACCAGGAACCCGCAGTATAAAATCGTTCACTGTTTTATGATGTGAATTTCCTGCAACTAATTGAGTGGAAAATTCGAAAATTCAATCCATAAAATAATAGTATTTGTTGCTCAATTTGTAACTGAAAGGTCGATACCAATAACACGTGTACTAGTAAATGCGTAATGATAAAAAAAGTTGAAGAAAAATCTCAGACATAATTCAGGTTCAAGGTAGCCTAAAAAAATCGTTTAATGAAATGTACTTTATACATAACATAAGAAATAATGCTGATTATAGCATTGAAGTTTTTTCAATCATAGGCATGGGAAGTAGTTAGTATTTATTTATTATTTATTTACCTTAAAAAAATAATAATGAAAAATAATTCATTTGATCAGGTGAAATTTTTTTATTATTTAGGAGAACTGAATCAGTACATGATCAGGATGGTTTAAATTCGATTTCTTATAATCTTTGTTACTAGTAGACTCAGATTAAACGGGATGGCACAATTCCAAGCTCTATTCTGATCAAATGTTTTTGTTCATATGACCGAAAATTGAAAATTACCAATTTTCATGGAACCATCATAACTTCTACTATTTTGGTGTTATTATTATGATATAAAATTATTATTGAATTTGAATTTTTTGTAGAATATAATGATTTTCTGAAATTTTCAATTTCTCACGCATTTTTGGATTATAATTTGTGATATAAATTCTTCTCGAATGAAAACTTATTATTTAATATTCCTGAAGAAAAAGTTTTGATAATTTCAAAAGTATGTACCGTACAGCAGGTATATTCTATATTTTATCAACGTCTTGTATTGCTTTAAGGCTTTTCTATAATCTCCAAAAATGTTCCTGTACATTTTCATCTATTATGTGATTTTCATTATTATTTTATTTTCATCAGTTTTTGGTTTATTATTTTCAATAATAAAACAATTAGAAGAACCAGTTGATCTTCCATACGATACATGAATCATCGAAGCAAAATTCATGTAAAAAAATTTGAAAAACTAATTGCTGATATTAAATCATTAAATTGGAATTATTCATGGCTATGATGGCACGTTTTACAATATATTTTACCGTAAAGTCTTAGCACTTATTGTTCAAGAGGTATGAATTTTTAAAAAGTTCATTGGGATTTCGGAATTATTGACCCCGGGTTCAAATCCCGCTAATCATTGAAATTTTTCTACATTGATCATTTTATTAAATTTTTGTCGACTGTTAGGATAATTAGCTTTTAACGAAAAAAAGATGAATAGTGTTAAATTTTCAATGTTTTTTTTTTGCGAAAATTGTGCCAACCTTTTTCATCAAATATTTCTGAAGATCCTATCAATTGACATTGAATTTGGACCAACTTATGATACCATCACTATATCGCTGAAGTTCTCTTGGAAATTTTTCACAGACAGATTTTTGCAGGCATTTCGTTTTCTCACCGAAACTTACACCAGAGCTTTATACTGTGAATTTCTTCAGACTAATCGATGTGAATCCTAAGAGTTTCATTCCAAATGATTTTTGTGGATTTGTTGTTAATATTGCAGAGTTGAAACTGGTGCACGATGTTTACTCGCTTGGTGATATTTATGTATGTGATCTAAAAGGGACCTCGTTCAGTCATCTTTACTATTTCGGAGTTGGAACCCTCAGAAAACTCGCCAAAGTGATCCAGGTGAAAAAATTGAAAAAATCATTTTGTTCATTCAAAAGTTAGGGAACTCTGAATTTTTCGAACAACACACTTATTATTATGTTTTGAAATCTATGTATGTAACTAAGTACATAAACACATAGATAGTTTTTGTTATTTACTATTCTACTTAAAACAATTATTTCAAAAGAGTTAATTTTTATATCAAATGTTTCCTTAACTTTTGAAGAGCAGTATATTTGCGTAAATAGACAGTTGATGAATCACATAAAAGCTCTTAACATTACCACATCACTCAATAAGTTTCGAGCCTGGCTCACAGATGGCACCGCCAGTGCCATAGTACTACTTTTTTTTGCTTCCAAAAATGCGTGTCAAAATTTCTAGAGATTGAGTGAAGTCTAGATAGAGATATTGAAGGTTAAGAACGCTTTTCAGAAAACATAAAAAAAGGTTTGAGCGATCGTAAATAACAGTTGAGTTAAAGCACAATAGCAATACCTACCGTTTCTTTAATTCGTGCAAGCTCTGAGCTTCTGAGGATTGTCGGAATACAAAACATTGAAATATTTCTTTGTAGGATAACAATAATTGGCTATGAAAAAATAATGACCTTCTTGTGAATATTAAACCGCTACTCAACTGTTGGGGTAACCCAATCAATCTATATAACCATCAATTGCCTCCAATATCGATATTTCTTTAATGAATGTCTTTATTTCTTTCCAGGAGGCCTTTCCAGTTTCCATTAAAGCAATCCATTTCGTCAATTCTCCAGGTTATATGAATACATTGATAGCTATCATAAAAAATGTACTGAATCCTAAAATATTCAAAAGGGTGTGTATAGAAATTCTGTTTGGCATTGTGTATTCCTCTATTTTATTCTTGTAGATACACGTTCATGAAAATTGCGAAGATGTAGCGAATTTTGTGTCTAAGGATATATTACCCAAAGAGTTTGGTGGAGTTGGGGCTCCTTTGGATGATCTAAGTGGTGAGTTCAAGAAAATAAATGGGAGTGATATATATTTTAATGCTTACCATTCACAGATTTACTGAGAGGGAAGTTCCTCGAATTTCAGAGCAGGTTTGATGAATTAGAAAAAGTGAATGAAAAAATGAAGAAGAAATGAATCGATTACTTACCGAATTACTGTAGGATAATTATTATGAATAATTTTGTAGAAGATATTTTTATTAAAAATGAGAAGGATAAATTCAAGTTGGTTTTTTATTTTCCGGAATCAATAGTTTCATCATCCATTTTTATAATTCCAATAATGAATCTTTGGGCTTTCAAAAAACTCTGTTTCAATACCAAAAAATTGAAACAATGAATGTAATAATACTAGAGTTATAAGTGAAAAATTGATTTTTTTTTCCAACACCCCTTATTCAGAAAATGAAGTTGGTTAGGATATATTAGGTCGATGATATATGATATGAAACTATATGATATGATGCACAGATGGCGGTGCTAATATTGAATCCATATGATTTTTAGTTACTACCAACCTTCAAACGATACGTGTCAAAATTTGACAGCAGTCCGACCTTTAGTTTCTGAGATATTGCGTTGTGAGTGTAGCTACTTTTGTTATTTGAAAAAAGATGAAAAAAAAAAGAATTTCGTGTACTGATAAAAAATTGCTTTTTGAAGAGAAAATATACAGTTGAAACAAAATCTTGGCTTGATGAAGAGTTTCCGGGGTCTACACCAGGAAAATCAACCATCATTGATTGGTATGCTAATTCTAAACGTGGTGAAATGACCACCGAAGACGGTGAACGCAGTTCACAAAATAATTTTGAATGACCGTAAAGTGAAGTTGATCGAGATAGCAGATATTTTGAAGATATCATCTGATATCTGATCTCATTCACGAATATTTGTACATGAGAAAGCTGTATGCAAAATGGGTGCCGCGCAAGCTCACACTCGATCAAAAGCAACAACGTGTTAATGATTCTGAGCAGTGTTTGATGCTGTTTAAGAGCAATAATCCTGAATTTTTGCGTCGATATGTGAGAATGGATGAAACATGGCTCCATAATTTCACTCCGGAGTCCAATCGACAGTCCGCTGAGTGGACTGCACACGATGAACCGAATCCAAAGCGAGGAAAAACAGAACAGTCACCTGGCAAGGTTATGGCATCAGTATTCAGGGAAGCGCGAGGTACAATATTCATTGATTACCTCCAAAAGGGCCAGACCATCAACAGCGATTATTATATAGCGTTGTTGGATCGTTTGAAGGATGAAATCGTTAAAAAACGGCCCAATTTGAAGAGAAATAAGATGCTGTTTCTTCAAGATAATGCGCCGTGTCACAAATCAATGAAAACAATGGCAAAATTGCATGAATTGGTCTTCGAATTGCTTTTGCATCCACCGTATTCGCCCGATCTTGCCCCCAGCGACCTTTTCCTGTTCTCAGACCTCAAAAGAATGCTCGCTAGAAAGAAATTTAGCGCCAATGAAGAAGTAATCGCCAAAACTTAGGCTCACTTTGAAGCGCAAGACAAATCGTACTACAAAAATGGAATCGCTATAATCGATGTATCGCCCTCGAAGGCAACTATGTTGAATAATAAAATCGAATTTTGCTAAAAAAAATGTGTTTTACTATGGTAGACCGGGGATATCTCAATTGGCCTGTTATGTTTATATGAACTTTTATCATGAAAAAAGTTGTTCAATACGAAGTCAAAGTTATTGAACTAAAATCTGGACAACCCTGTATACGTACTTGTTTTTTTTAATATCAAAATGAAACTTCTTACTGGAAACCTATACATGAGATAGGAGGAAATAATAAACCATGAATAGTGTAAAATTTGTAGTTCTGGTCTGATCTAAAGTAGGTAGGAATATTGAGAAACCTCAGATCAAGGTACGGAATTTACATTCCCTACGCCTCTAATTTGATTTCTCCTATTTTCTACTGTTGTCTGATCGGGAGACTTTCCTCCCTACTTCTTGTCACTTTTTTTCTTCTATTTAGATCTTTGAAAGTGGTTTTTTCTGTTTTCTTCTATCTGTTTGTTGAAATTCATTCTTTCATCCAGTACCTATTAATCCCAGATATTTTGCTTCCTTTTTCCATTCTATCGTCTGTTTTTCTATTTCGACGTTTCCTGCTTTCTCTTTCTTCACTGTTGTTCCTCCGAACTAGATTGCAACTGTTTTCGATGTATTCACTTTGAATCTCCGTTTCTTGCCATGTATAAGTTGAACAGCAGCGGTCCTATCACCGATCCTTGGGGAACTCCGGCTTTTATTTCTTTAAACGTTGACCTGGTACTATCGATATTCACCCTAAATTTTCTATTTGCCAGGTACGATTGTATCAATCTCGTAAGTTTGATTGGAAATTTCATCAACTTCATTTTGTATATCAGAATCCGATGCCACATTATATGAAATGCCTTTTCTATATCCAAAAAAATTGCACCGGTATCTGTAGAGAGGTTCATTTGCTCCTCAATATTTTCCATTAGTCGTACCAGTTGATGAATCGTTGAATGATCTTTACGAAACCCAAACTGGTGATCTGGAATCATTTTCTTTTCTTCTACGAAATCTGTCAGTCTGTGGATTAATTTCTCTACCACTTTACTTATTGCTGATAATAGGCTTGTGGGTCGATAATTCGTTGGGTCTTTTTTGTTTTTTTCTATCCTCGAAATTAATATTGTATCCACCGTTTTCCAATATTGAAAAATGGAAATGTGTTATTTTATTTCGCATAGATACGAAATGGCGGTTGGGTATTTCGAATATTCTATCTGGAAGTATTTGAAGAGTGAGAGGTCGCTTTCGTTGACACCTTGATTAAAGGTGGGGACAATGTCAGTATGGAGATCAGGGCCCTCCCCTGTCGTGTCGCATTCAACACGGCTAAATTGCAGGGCTTTGTGCGAGATGGTATGAATAGCTACAGGACTCTTCTCGTTTTCCATACATGAAGTTTCTTGCTGCCTTCTGCATATTTAAGAGTATCTTTTCTAGGATAACCCCCGAGGGAGGAGAGAACGAATTCTATGAATTTTTATTTGGTATAATGACGATCTTTTGAATTCCCAGATTTCGTCAGATATCAGGCATTTATATATTCCTTTTTAGTGGCGAGAGAATATTAGTTCGATCTTTCTTATTCAATGAAATTTTTACGATATATCTATTTACCTACAACCCTTTCGGGAGCTTTTTCGAAGGGAAAGGAGAATAAGGATTCAGCACAATTGTACATAATTTCAAAATTTTGAGGAGATGATTTCAACGATAAAACTGGATAAGAAATGAGAAAAGTACTGAAGCTTCATCTGAAGAAGAAACTTGGTTTATGACATGAAAACAGATTAACATTTAACAATTTGGCCAACAAACAAAATACTATCAATTCAATAAAGAGATATATCTACTTTGTGATCGGATTCCTTAGCCAAAACTATAGATAGTTCGGCATATACATTTTTTCGAATTTTCATTTGTCGAGCAAGGTATAGCTCTCTTTGAAGCATAGATCAATTCGGAAATTTCGATTCTTTTTCTCATGAACTGATCGAAATAAAATTTGATAGAAATGATAATCTTGTTGAAACACTTATAACCAATTTTTTTCAACCCCCCTGTGAGGGGATTCAATCTCCAATCTTTTGCAGAATTTGTCTCACAACATTTCGATAGATATTGGAGCAATATTAGCACCTGTCAACAGATCATTTGCTTTTGAATTTTTTAGGTATCCTTCATTTTGTCCTAAAAGCGATAGTTTTCGAGTGAATCAATGCTAAAAAAAAACGAATTGCATAATTATTTTTCTTTTTATTTTTCTACCACGTTAATTCCTCTTTCAATATGTTGAATGGGGTTCTTCTCACTTCTAAGCTAAGAGTTAATAATTATTACAATTGAAAAAAGTTCAACGTCAACAAAGCCAAATTTTGTATTGAGGTATTTTTAGGTTCCGCTGGTTTTACGGGAAGCATTTTTGAAACAAAAATGATGTATATCTAAACAATTTAAAACGAAATGATCTGTGAACTGATGAAGTGCAGTTCTGAGACAAATACTGCATAAACATGGTCTGCTATTTTGCAACTAATTTTTAAATTTCAGTTGGATTGGTTGGACATTTCATCAATTATGAAGAAAATGAAATTCCATATATTCACAAAGATATAACTCCGAAACTATTGAAAGGATTTCGCCCTTTAACAAATATAACCGATATATTCGGGCCCTGTACCTAGCTACTTTGAAAATTTAAAGTCTCTAACACATTCTTCTAAAATTCAGTTGTAGATAGTTTTCTGAGTAAAGAGAAAATTAGGGTTATGTTGACAAGAGATTTGAATGTGAAAATGAAATTAATTGAAAAATTGCATATTTCACATCATTTTCTGCACCTATTATTTTATTTTGCGACACAAATTATGTTACAATATTCAAGGACTCCGTTTGATTGTTTGATAACCATATTGATGTCTCGGTAACATTTCTCATAAATCAAATAGAGATACAAATTGTTCGAATCTGTAAATGAATGGCAGATAAAGCAAAGTCTGATTACAGTGTAAAACTTTCTCATTCATCGCTGCTCAAGTGAATTACGTCAGTTTTAATCGCATCAAATCGATTGGAATAGAAAAGTTGTAAATTGAAAAATAATTTGAAAGAATTTAATTGAACTCCAAATTGCGCGAAAACCATAGGCGTCGATGTATACGAATGTGGAAAATTATATATAAATAATTATCCTAGAGGGTATTAAACAAATATGAAATTTTTGAAGATTAATTTTAGACTTAAATTTTAGTGGCACTATTTTCAGTTTTATTATTATAAAATACATACCAATTTTTGATTCACCTCGATAAATTATCCTGTATAATCGAATTTTAGGCCGGACGACTCTAACTTTATCATTCAAGATCATTTCCGACCCAAAATTCGAAAACTACAGACATTGTGCATTTTACAAACTTTATTCAACGATCAGCTGGATAAAATAGCGCTCAAAAATGCTAAAATTGTTTTAGCAATCAATTAAATTTTTGTTCAAAATTTGAAACATTGTTGCAGAAGAGAATTTTGGGGAAGCTCACTTTAGAAGGTACTAATCGGGTCACCGTTTATTTATTATTACATTTTCAATTGAGTTGAGAAACATAGGCGTAACGAGGAGGGGGTTATCGGGGACATAAACAACAAAAAACAATTCATAAAAAATTTAAAGATTTTGCTTTTTCAAAGGTGGGGGGTAACTATAGTTACGCAAATGTTGAAAAATACTGTGAGAAAGGATGACTAAATCAATGAGATCAGTTCGAATGCTATTACCTTGAGATTCGAAGGTAAATAAGATGAAAAACTATAGCTTTTTTCACTTCGCTTTCCCTCAAAAGACGAAGCCAGGACTTCTTATGAATATGTTTTAGCGTTGTTTCGTTAAAAAAATATTACCCATCTTTTGGTTCTAATATATCGACACCACATATCGAATATGAATGTGCGTGATTTGGACCTAGAATGTTGGTAAATAAAAGTTCACCTTTAAGTTGGTTTCATGTGAAGTCGTTTCATTTCCCATAGGAATATCGATTCCTGAATATTACATTTTCCGTGCAAGTTCCTTTTTACCATCCTATTGAGTTTGAGTACTGCATTAACAACCTCCCCTTGATTCTTAGCCCTGTGTTTTGCGCACGCGCGGCCAACAACGTGAATATTTGAAATTGTTAAACCCAGATGAGACGCGATGGTGTCGCACAGTTCCATTCAACGGTCGCTTTTCCAAGCCGCATTTTCCGGTAATCTTCGGTGAACGGAGATTGGGAAAAATATTGGAAACGGAAGTGATCGCTGGAAGGGTTGAAGATATAGTTTGTTTCGATGGACTTTACGGTATTGGGGATGGCGTATTGAAACCAGGTTATTGGGTGAATTGTTTTCATTCAACAGGTGAGTTAATAAAGATAAAAGTTTTAGCTTATTATGTTGGGAATGAATTGAATTCAGAGTTCAAGAATATTTTCGTGGATATATCAAAAAATTTTGAGATATTTCTTGAAAGTAACTTTTGCTGGAAGTGAATTTTATTCATAATAATAAGCAAATTTATAATTCATTTATAAAAAAAAAATTATGATTTATTCAAAATAATAAATAAAAAACACTTTCAAAAATTAGTTCACAATAATCAACAATAATTTTTTTAAAATCAATCGATTCACCTAGCAACTAATTCCAAAAAAGCGAGATTCATTTGTTACATAAAAAGTTACCAAAAGCCAATTGTTAATAATCAACAACCGATTCATATGGTATAACTGATTCCAAAAATGTTATGTTCATTCATTAAATTTTTGTACATTTCAACAGTGAATATTTTAGGAAGAGTAAAAATATATCTTCTAACTGATCTTCTTCTTTCAATTATCCAAAGTTTGTGTGCTGTATCGGGTGTAACAAATTTAATTTTCAAATGAATGTGAAATGAAAAGTTTCTCATAACTTTTCTTACTGGTCCTATAAACATGTGACAAAAACTTTCTACAAGAACTTTTACAGTAGAATCATTGGTGCAATCATTTCTTTTTTATTATAATTAGTTTTTGAGTTATAATACAAACTTGTGTTTTTTTCAAATGTAAATCATGAACATTTCTGTAATAAATGAAATCACTTTTTTTTTCCTTTCCCAAAAATATATAATAATTATAAAATAATATAAAAACTTCTTATCAAATCATCAAAATCATCAGAAGCTTCAGTTTCACACGGCAAATCAACCATCTCATCTATGAGTGAACTTCAGATAATTTATATTGAGTACTAAAGAAGTTATAACAACTTCATTTTAAGCCATTTTCCAATTTTCTCTTATAGCTTGAGACCAGTTGAACATATGAGGTTGCAATTTCCATCAAATTAATTCTCTCAAGAATCGAGCCTGAAAATGTACCCTTAATTTTTTCTAGCTCAAAGGGATTCTGGGATCCCCTCACTAGAAGACGTATTTGGGACACCCTATACATCGTATGAAATTCCGCTCGAAATCTATTACAACAATATTTCCATGATAAAAAAAATTTATCTACGAAAAATGAAGCCCGAAATCGATGAATATCATAAAAACCTTACAGCAGTACGATACAAAATCATGTAATTGAAAATATGTCATGCTGCAATTGAACTAATAATAAATCTTCAATGCAAGTTACCATATTTAGTTTTGGAAAAATTGAAAATTTTATCGCAGCTTGGAACGAATAACCTTGAGTTCAAATCAGGCAGCCTACGTAAAAAATTGAAATCATTGTAAAATTGTAAGTGTTATCAAATAATTCGAATTTGCAGTGGATTCAGAATGTTCCATCAGAGTAGTAATTTTGAGTTATCTTAGTAATTTTCAGTTTTTAATGATCACAATATCGTTTTATATATCCGTAGAAAAAGTTTGGGTACTTCAATCTTAGTTTAAGTTTTATAATTTCATTTTCTCCAATTCAATCAGAATTTCCACTTTAGTGTTAAACGTAAATATTTTTGAGTGTTCTTTCACCTTGAATTTCCTCACAGTGTCTGATATTCTCAAATATTGAGTGGGAAATGATCTCAAATGATATTTTTATTGAAAATTTCATTCCTCACAGTGTCTGATATTCTCAAATATTGAGTGGGAAATGATCTCAAATGATATTTTTATTGAAAATTTCATTTTTTGGATAATTTCAAAACGACAGTTGGGAATCAAATATGGCATTCAGATGTGAAATAACGAAAAGAAGCTATATACAAAATTTCATGTTATTCACGTCAACAAAACCAGAATAGTTATTTATAATACAAGTGCAGAAGGCATTGATATTCTTCCACGAGTTCAAAATTCAAAAACGAGCCACGAAGTGGCGAGTTTTGGAATGAACGAGTGGTAGAATGAGCCTTCTGTACGAGTATTATACATCATTTTCTGTAATTCATTGCATTTTCATTGAAATTAATGAAATATTTCCATAAATATATATTAGTGATTTTTTCATTGAAAAATGTTGGTTGACAGAACTGATTTCTTTAAGGCAAATTGATGAATTGACAGATAAAGCCGTGGCGGAAAGTTCGGAGTACCAACATAGAATAATAAAATATAACCATGAAAACTGTGCGTTTCTGATATATTCTCGCACGATTTTGTTCTACAAGATGAACGGAATAACCGCAGAATTAGAGAAAAGAATTTACCTAATCAATGTTGTCGTGACCACAAAACCGTTGCATTTCGAGTGTAATAAAAATGGCAATTTCAAGCTCCATGCAAAATTTTGAAGTGATTGCATCATCAAAACCATAGAAAATTCAAGAAGAATACTATAAAAGAAATTTTGATCGGGTTGAGATATTTCCATATGTATCGGATAAAAATTTAAACATTCATGCAAAATTTCGTGTTGATAGCATTGCCAGAATCATAAAACATTCAAGTATAATATCAACAAAAAAAATGAGGAAATTACCAACGTTATGTCCGAAACCAATTGCACTCCTTAAGACGACAGAACTGTATATGTATATCCAAGGACGCAACTGATGCATGCATAACGAACACTCAAAAGCTCCTGACTTCACGACAGTGTTTACCCCACTTTTTCGTGGTTTACCTTCCTATTAAAATGATTGTAACGTAACAATTGACAAATGAGGTGAAATAATTGAGTCTTATTTCGAACACGGAAGTCTCAGAAGGGTAAATTTATAGATTTTCTTCAATAGCAAAAAGACTTGCGAAATGTCATGAGAAGTCGATTATTTTCGAACAAGTTTTCATATTTCCCGAATAAGCCAGAATTTATGAAGTGAAATCGAAGTCATTTTATTTTTGTCAGACATAATATGATTGATTTGAAGTTTGCATTTTCAGCTGACATGACTAAAGGAATACGATAAAATCAATTCGAGTGGCCTATGATTAATATGGTCTCACTGTTACATTGAAGTTGAGTCCTTCAATAAATTTTTTTTTGTGAAGATAAATTCCAGTATTGTGTGATAATGAATGAAAATTCGAAACTACTGTAAAATGTTATCTATGTCACTAAATTTTAGAAGTAAGTAATGTAAGTACGCTGTTTCAGAAATAAAAAAAATTTCAAGTTTTTTTTTGTTCGTTTTTTATTCTTCATTTTTTTTGCACCACTATGAAAACATAGTGCTGAAGATGATAAGGATCATCTTCAAGCATAGCAGAAATCTCATATGCTTCATTATTTTTTATGGTAATAGAGTGTGTCTTTAACTTTTGTTATTTCAATAATCCTTCACAGAGGTTATAATGATTTTTTTATATCAATTCTACACACGATAGATTATTAATCAATATGTATTGAGCTATTTATTCTGGAAATTAGTACATAAATGAACGAAAAAGTAATAGAATTCAAGTTAAAACTAATATATTTACAGCTAATATTGATGTATTATCAAAGTTTTTAAATTTTCGAAATTTAATAACTAGAAGTACCTAATCCAAGAAATAATATTGTTCGAAAAAATATATGGATATACAAACAATTTTATTGTTGGTTTTCGTGAAGAATTTTTTTGATTTTTTCGGGTAGAATAGATATTATTTATGAGTTTTCTATTTTATTGAATTGAATGTTAAATTGATATTCCTAAGGTTCGATTCTGATATCCATGGATGTGCACCTACATCATTATAAACTATCGACATTCATCGATGGTGTTGAATCCGTAATAAGTTATATTACTCAATTAAAAAAATCAATTCGAACATTGATGATGCAACTCGGATGAAATACAATACATTATACCTGTCAACATTTCAGCGTGAAAAATGATTTTTTTCCAGCTGAAAAAATTTGTTAACAGGATTTTATTTCACATCGAAACGCCGATTTCCCATAAATTCTCGAATCATTCCGAGATCCTAATCATTTTTTACGCAAACTATCAGTAACCGATGCTCGTTCGATGTATAATCGAAATAGCTTTCGTGCCAGGTACAGATAACATGAATTCATCCATAAAATGGCTTAAAAACCTTTTATAGGAATAATATAAATTAAAAGTAGCGTTCTTTAAAGGAAGACCTTCTACAGTGTTCCAAAAAGCAAATGATAGTATGCAAAAAAGTAATATTAATCTCAGAATGCGAAGATATGGGAGACAATAGCCACAATGAAAGTTTCGTTGAGTTGCAATACACTATTTGATGTATAAATATTCCCATTTTCATTGATATCCTCAAAGAAAATAAAAAAACCAAAAAAAAAAGACTTCATACCTACCTATTATCACTGTATCTCGAAAACAAAGCTTTTGCGGGTCCATGTTTATAGGACTTTTTTTAAGATTATCCAAGTAATCTCTCATTTTCCTTTATACATTCAATTTAGAAACACCCTGTAAATTGAACAGGAGTGGTGAGAGAAAACAACCATACCTGAATCCCCTCTGAATTTCAACTTTATCGATGTATTCGATTCTATCTAGATGTTTGCTTTCTAGTTCTAATAGGGATTTCTGATCTTATTGATTTCCTTATTGTCCAAACATTATTTCCTCAGTCATTCCAACAGTTTTGAGTGTTGCATTTTATCGAACGCCTCTTCGTAGGCAATGAAGAATGTATAAACATCCTTTTGCAGCAAAATATTGAGATTACACAAGGCATCACGCTCATCCAAGCCTCTCCTGAAACCAAATTGTTCACAGATATATTAGGTCAATTAATCTACTGGCTCTGTGGATCTGTCAGCTAGGTAGATCAGCTGGCTTACTGGTATAATATACTGATATAGTATATCCAAAGTCACTTGGAGGAAGCCAGAATATTTCGATTATACAAGGGTTATTCAAGTTTCCAGAAATTCATTTGGCTCAGGGAATTTATTACCTAAAAATACTCTTAAATGAGCTCCGGTATATAACGGATCGACACTGGAACCAGAATGTTCAGATTTGGTTGTTTATAATAGCTAAAATATTTCGATATTCCGTCCGGGTGCCAATTTGATTACTTTCATTGGACGCAGGTACTTCTTAATTATCTTTGGTATCAATTATAATTCGCATGTACCAGTGCGGTTTGTAGGAGATCAATGAAATGAGCATTTTCAATCTGTTTTAGTTCGTTGTGTGACTGATTTCTTGTTTTTATTTGGATGAAGTATATTCAAAGTAAGTTGAAAAGTGTTTCAGAATATTTCTAATATACAAGGATTTTACAAGTTCCCAGAAATTTATTAGGGGGCGGGGACTTTATTGTCTTACCAGCTCTTTTGAATGAATTTTAGTATACTAGTTAATAATCTATCGAAATAGTATGTGTCGGTTTGGTCACTTTCATTGCTCGAAATAATACATGTGTTGTCGCGTTGCAAATTAGTTGCTCTTATTGGTGGGAGTTGTGCTCATCTTCCACATCTCATCAGTAGAACTGGTTTGGGGGTTATTAAGAGTCTTTTAAGAAAATTTACTCAAACACCGACGAAATATTCTACAGTCATCGTGAAAGTGGGAGAGATTTTTAATGATTTCGACGATGACGATTGACAAAATTCTGAAGATCATGTTGAAAAACTGAAGATTTTGCGATCAAATCTATCTCTGTTGGGATTTACTCAGTCTTTGGAAGTCCATCCTAATGAGTAATTTGTTTCGTGTATTATATCCATTCATATCTGATTGTAACAGATATTTGTCCTTATTTTTATGTATGTTAGTCAAATTCTCTGATATGAAGAGTGATGGGAAAGTAAGAATACCTAAGGCTTTGAAGACACTGGACAAACACTCCTGGACTTACTCAGGCCAAGAAATTCGTGATGATTTCACCTACCTATGCCAGAAAGCTCTTGAAGCTGTCACGAGCTGAGCTTCGGTTGATGGTGGGACTGCTGACGGGGCATTGTCGGTACAAACATCATTTGTACCGTATGGGAAAGTTAGCAGATGAGATTTGCTGGCTCTGTGGATCAGAAGCAGAAACAGCTGAACACACGGTATGCAAGAAAAACTGATAAAACTGACAACCTCCTTAGGGCCTTGGTCCTGAGATAATGGCTGTTTAAGTATGCGCTCAGGAGTGACTCAAAATGAACCTCAAGGGGGCGCATACCTACATCACCACGGACAGCCAAACCACGCTGAGATCTCAGGAATCGTGTTGCTAGGGGTCTCTGCTGACTTGGGAGTGCCGTAACACCATAAAGCAACTGGCCAGAGGAAATAAGGTGACTCTACTATGGGCACTGTGGGGTTGAAGGAAATGAAAAAGCTGATGAACTTCCAAAAAGTGCATCAAGGTTAACACCTGCTGGACCTGAGCCTTTCTGTGGGCTAGGAAAAGACCAATATAAAGCTACGGTCCAGCTATGGGAGTTGAACAACAGGATAATCCACTGGACTAACACTCCTAGACTTGTTCAGGAAAATGAATTTGTGACGATTTCAACTACCTAAGCCAAAAAGCTCTTAAAGCTGTCATGAGCCGAATTCCAGGTGATGGTGGGACTGCTGACGGAACACTGTCGGTACAAACATCTTTTGTACTGTATGAGAAAGTCAGCAGACGAGATTTGTAGGCTCTGTGGATCGGAAGCAGAAACAGCCGAACACATGGTATGCAAGTGTCCAGAGCTGGCTGGCCTTAGAACCATTCATATGGCGAAGCTGGTCCTGGATACCCGTGAAGTAACGACCAAGGCCTTAAGGAGGTTGTCAGTTTTATCAACGCCATTGACGACCTTCTTGGCTTCCCATTAATGAGTTGGGTAGAGAACAAAAGATCTACATGGTCGCAGTTCCCGGAAGGCTTACTGAGCCACAACGACCACAGTTCAAATAATTATAATAAGGTTTTGAAGATATTTCTACAGCAGTCACGATAGTTCATACCTCCCAATATCCTTATTGCTGCGTCTGCAGTCGATAGAGAAGAGAGTACAAAATAATCAAATTATAACACAGTAGAATAATATTTCAACATTAATGATGTGACAAGAAAAGCTATTCACATCGAGAATTATCTGAAAGAATCGAACTCTAGAGTCTAGGGTTTAAAAAGAGTGCGCCCATGGTTTTAACATGAAATCAAATGAACATTTGGACAAGCATTTTTATGGAGTAGTTCAAATAAGATTAGAAGAACTAAACTACGCCATCTGCTTGAAATAAGTAAGGTCTGGCAGCTCTCTATCAGTTTCAACACGATCAAATCCACCCTGTATCAGCAAGTTATTCAAGCTATACACACCACGTTGGAAACGAATGTTCGAGAAACTCGCTCTAAAATTGACAAGATCCCAATCCGAAACACCAGTTTATCACATGTAAAATTACATTCAGAACGCCCGAATTCCATTTCTCGACACAAAACAGCTTCTGTAATAATAGTCCCTCCATGTTCATGTCAATTGGGCAATATTCCATTCACTTGGGGACAATCAGATCTCTACCCCAAAAAAATCATGACCCACCCTCTAAAAACACCCTTTACAACAATATTAGAAATGTAGAACTATAATAAAACAATGTATTCTAACAAGATTCATTTATGTAAAAAATTTCAATCTGGTGGTATTCACTGTTCAGAAGTTATGAGGAAACATTTTTTCAATTTTATCAACTTTGGAGGGATATATCTTCTTTAATATGCATTTTGGGCCATAACTTTATCCATCCAATTTTACTTATTTTTCAAACTATCACCCCCAGCAAGCTCGGTACACATTTTTCACTCACCATGTATAGAGACTATAGAATAATCAAATTATAATACAGTAGAATAACATAGTAACATTAATGATTTGACAATAAAAGCTATTCACATCGAGAATTATCTGAAAGAATTGAACTCAAGGGTTTAAAACGTTGCGACATGAAATCAAACGAACATCTGGACAAGCATTTTTATGGAGTAGTTCAAGTAAGATTGGAAGAACTAAACTACGCCATCTGCTTGAAATAAGTAAGGTCTGGCGGCTCTCTATCAGTTTCAACACGATCCAATCCACCCTGTATCATCAAGTTATTGAAGCTATACACACCACGTTGGAAACGAATGTGCGAGAAACTCGCTCTAAAATTGACAAGATCCCAATCCGAAACACCAGTTTATCACATGTAAAATTACATTCAGAACGCCCGAATTCCATTTCTCGACACAAAACAGCTTCTGTAATAATAGTCCCTCCATGTTCATGTCAATTGGGCAATATTCCATTCACTTGGGGACAATCAGATCTCTGCGAGGCGACGGGATACGAATGAGCATTTCTGCTCTTCGCATCTTCATTGTGTGGTTTCGCGGTCTTTTCATTACGGGGAGTAAAAACTCCTTGCTTTCGGTATCATTGTCGCATTCGTATCGATCCGACCGGTCGGAAGAAATGAGTACCCCCGAAAAATGAGATAGTCCATAAAATGTCCCGATAAAAAATTTATATGCGAAAGGTAATATTGGGCGCACTAAATCTCCCGCAATTTAAGTTTCTCGATTCTCAATGGGGTGTACCTACTTAGGGCTGTGTTCCGGCTCGAACTGAATTATGTGGACTAAACAACGCACTTAATAATGGAAAGAGGGATAAATTAGGTTGTAATTGTTTGTCAGCCGATTGCATGATATGCCTACTTGAATACTTCATGCGTCAGCTTTGTTTCTCTCAATTTAAGTATAAGGTGTAGTCGAAAGAAATCTATCAGTTTGCATGAAAACAAGGCTTCAATAATTAGAGTTAGAATGATCCGATTAAGGTCAAACATTCGATAACTTGTTGCCATTTTGAAGCCTCTCTTATCTCCCTATTGGCAAAAATTGAGACATTCGATTTTCGCAATCGAATTTTTCACCAGCAAAATTGTTCGCCATGGACAGAAACAGATAGTTATCACTTGGTGCCAGACTCGGACTATAGGGTGGTTGCATAAGAATCTCCCAACCAAGCTTCCGGAGCTTCTGGAGTGTTATCCAGTTTGTGTGTAGCCTGGCGTTTTTCTGATGGGACACTATTCGCCAAAACTGGCCGTTTCTGGGCGACTGCTTCCTTCAGACGGTCCAATTGTTGACAGTACAATTCCGAGTGAACAGTTGTGCCGTGGGGGAACAGCCTGATAGTAGATAATTCCCTGCAAATCTTACCAAACAAACAGGAAAACCTTCCTGGCAGTCAATCCTAGCTTGGCCATCGTTTTCGCTGGCTCACCGAGTTTCGACCACTACCGTTTTCGCTTGACGTAGTCGTAAGTGAGTCACTTTTCACCATTACTCACCATCCGGCTCAAAAATGGGTCGCTTTTGTTGCGATTGAGCAGTGATTCATAGATGGAAATTCGGTCCATGAGGTTTTTTTTTTGCGTTAACTCGTGTCGTACCCTTACATCAACCTTCTTCTTGAGACCAGCCTCATGCAAATGATTCCAAACGGTTTTTTGTGCCATTTTTAGCTCTTGGGCAATCAAAACAGAGCTTATTGAAGGTCGGACAATATAAAATACGTAAAACTGTAAAATATAGCGCATTTTCTCTATTGCTAATATCCATCTTTGAAGCGCGCTCAAACTAAACTAAGTCAACTTATCACAAAACTGTCCAAAATGTTTTTGTAGTACAAAATCTTATCTTTCTAACGCATCGGACTTTCTAACCCAATGGGACTTATACGCGAGATACAAATGAAATAATGGATTTCTTTTTACTTTACCTGATATTTTTTGTTGGATATGTAATTATTTCCATTAGTTCGCAGTTGAAGTTACTGAAATATTGACAGGTTGTTCAAGATTTCTCTAACACTTCACTCAATAGGGTCCGAGCCTTATCAGAAAAAAGAAAATTTCAACTTCGAATTTTAGAGAAGAGAAAAAATTTCGCGAATAAACTACATCCAACATCTCATCTCTATTGAAAAAATGTTGAGGGTTGTTGTCACACTCAGATGATATTTTCGGAACAATGTCGTCATAGGACTTCTTCCTCCCAAATATAGAACTTGAGAATTACTTTTGGATTCTTCAAAACTCTAAGGTTTTTGAGTTTAGGCGATTTAACTGTCTGTTCGACATCACCTTTTGAAAGTAAGTTCAATATTGCATAATTTCGTGAAAAATGAACAGATTTTGAAAATTTCAAATAGGGTTTACACAAAACAAAAATAACTTTGAAATCATACAGTTGAGCTGTTTTTTTCTTCAAATATTAGAAAATTCTTCATTTGGTTGGGAGTGGTCAAATTTTCGTTAGGACACCCTGTATAAAAAAAATCTGAACATCCCAAGCAAATGAACAAA
Organism: Harmonia axyridis; assembly: GCF_914767665.1. Lineage (NCBI taxonomy): Eukaryota > Metazoa > Arthropoda > Insecta > Coleoptera > Coccinellidae > Harmonia > Harmonia axyridis. The sequence continues at coordinate 14,338,442 of NC_059503.1, forward strand.
ACGCGGTTTTATCCTCAGTTTTTGAATTTGGCTAGATTAATTCCCATAATAAAGTTCCTTTCCTTACAGAATTATTTTCTTCATGATCAATAAATCTAGGGAGACGTTTATAACACCGTGGATATTTAAATCAAATGAAAACGAAACTCATTACGGAAATGGGTGTCGTGTAGAATTCCAACTAGCCAATATATGTCAAGTTAACGAAACAAAATGCAATATCGCAGTTCCTTTTGACACAGATTCTGTCAAGTTAAAAGCTCCACTGAAAATCTACAATTCAATGTCACAATACCGAACGGTAAACGAACGAAAAATAAATGTTGTCATAATCATTCATATTTTATTCGAGATACATAATTAAAGTCGGAAAATTCACCCCTATTTGGACCTATACATGATTCGAAGCTCCATTCTAATCGGAAAAACGATGGCAATGAAATATTCTAGTCAGTGCCAATATAAGAGATTCCAGAGGTAGTTAAACTGAATAGTAACGCTTCTCATTATAAATTCTGATTTAATGAACGTAAAGGGTGTGTACATAAGAGAAGAAGTAAAGAATACATTATTCCCGAGTGTATCGTGATAATTGGGGTGATTATTCTCTTCTTATTATCATGTGCGAAACTGCAAGTACCTAGGACATAAGCCATAGGAAAGGCAATCATTACAAATTCAAAAAGGAACCGGATCAAAATAGTAATTTACGTAACAAGTCCGGAAAATATGGTTTTTTTGGACGAATAGACAAAATTCCAGGACGAGCGTAAGCGAGTCCTGGAAGTCTGTGATTCCAAAAAAACCATTTTCGGGCGTGTTGCGTACAATATTTTTTCGGCAACCATGTAAAATAACACTATCGCTGCTGCTTTCCATATTTTATTGCGATTGCGATCAAAAAACATGCAAATTTTTGACAACTAATTTCATATGAACTGTCAGCCGTTATCTCGGTTGCTTTGGATTCTATGATTCTTTTCCGGACTAGTCCGGGAAGTACGTACTTTCCGAACTAGGCCGGGAAATGCTACTTTCTCAGAGAAAAAGCGTCCGGGAAGTGAGCACTTCCCGGACGGTTGCCGAAAAAGAATTTTTCTGCAGCGCTAACTACACTGTACTTTCAAATTTTGTACGATCAATGAAAGCTACATAAGGCTATTCGTATGCTTCACATACAGGGTGATTCACCGCGATGATCTATTAGTTTTGTGTCTATTTTGTGCTGAAAATTTGCATTCTGAGACAATAATCATTCCCCCAAAATATTTTCGGAACTTTAAAACTTCCGGTTATACCGAAAACAAACTACCACTTTCAAATGTCACTCCCAGTATATTAATTCATTATTGGATAGCTTATTTGATGACAATTTCAGTAATATGCCATATCTTGGTTAAAACTCAACGGTCCTGAGTTGAAAGGATTTTTATTAAAAAAATGTACTCACACTTTTTTGATATTACTACAGAAAAGAAAGAATTTTTTCATTTTTGATTCTGGAGGTACGCAGGGGTATTATAAGACTGTTTGCGGTTTGGACCAAAAATGAACAGGGTTCATCAACTTGGACAACTCAAATTCTTCAAAACTCAATATTTCAAATTAAAACCTATATTTTTTATTATCTCAGTCAATTCTACGTATAAAAAGAGGGAAGGGTTTCTTAAGCAAACCCTATACCTAAAAAACTTATAGACATTTGGGCATTATTTTAGCCTGCTGCAAAATCAAGTAAGAATTGTTTGAAAACATCCAAGCTATTATTATCATTAAAAACCTGAGCAATTAAATATTGAATACCGAACACCAAAATATTATCAACTTATCTCAATGTTCGAACTTCGGGTAGTTTTTCAACTTTGCCCCGGAGGCCTGAGTTGTACGCTCTGAAAGTTTTTTACGCGTAGCTTTTCACCGCTCTAAACTGCAAGAAGAGCGTTCCTGTGTTCCTCGAAAATGACTCCGCATGTCACATAGAAATGGGGAAGGTGAGAAAACAAGTAGATATTCCTCTCGATTAATATCCCTCTCAACACGAATGGCTGACAGCAGAACCATCTGGAACTAGAGGTGTGTTGAGTCGTGACTTAATTTTATAGAAAATGCTACTAACTGTTACTGTGACCCTTAAATCACAGCTATATCTCGTCTGACAAGCAATGTTGCCTGATATTTCTTCTCTTTCACTCTAAGCTAATCTCAGGATTTTTGGTGAAATTACTTCTGAGACCAAAATCTTGGGATGCTGTATATTTTTGCTGTATTTGAAACATTTTTCTGTAGGGTACCTAATGAATGAAATCTGTTAAAGAAGCTGACCAAACTTTCAATCAAGTTTATGAAATTACGCATGTTTTTTTCGACGATCATCACAAAAGGAGTTTCCCTCAGAGTATTAAACATAGATAGAAGGAGCATCTGTCATTATCAGTAAGCAAATTTTGTCCCCAACATGAACTATCAAATTTGACATGAAGCGCGCGGAATAAAAAACATAACAGTGATACGATATTTCACTTAATTCAAGAGTTTCTCTACAAAGAACGCATTTTTTATACCCCATAGTAAATCAACGTTTCATATTAACTCAAAATATATTGAAATAAATACCTAAATGTTTCAGAAATTCAGAAAACAAACTTCAAGCGCGCCAAACGACATGAAACAACCGATGACACTAGGAGAGCAAAAGTTGCCAAGCCTTGGATTTCAGCAGGTAGATACAGAAAATAATAAATATTCTGCTTATTATAAATTCGAAAGTTGGGAAAAATATCGGATTCCAAATATTCAAATTGGCATATTTAATCGGGAATCACTCAAATAAATATAGTTCATTCAATATAATACACAGTCATAACGATATAGTAAAATTGTGGATTTACATTTTTATACTTTGTAAAATAAGACTTTGTATATGGGCAGGAAGACCTAGGTCGCTAGCCCTTTGAAACATTGTTTCAATAAAGTTTTTCTTCTCTCTCTCTCTTGTGGATTTGAAAATATCACAATCAGACAACATAATCTAACCATGTTGGGAAAATATAAAAATTGCATATACTTCCTCTATCTATTTTTATTACTCTATGGACTTTCCGAATTATTAGTAACCAAAATATTATATTTTCTATGCTGTCATAGTTTTATTCCTATTTTAACCAATATTCTCAGTTCGAAACAATTCGGAACTCCATTGTTGTCAATGGAAAATCCATTATGGCGTTTAATTCAGATTCATCCAAAAAAAGTAAAATATTTATTTTTATGGTCTTATTATTCGCAGCTGAAGAAAATATTGGCTGTCATGAAAATATGGATATACATAAGTAGATTTCATCAAGTCGTTGTCTTTTTGTCATGTCATAAAATTTCAACATTCTTGTGTTAATAATATCAATAGTCTATTTGTTACGTAAACTATTAATTCATTGAGTGAATAAACGTTATTCTATTCTTACTGCTATATGTTAATTTATGTTATTTTTGAACGTATAAGTGATTACAAAAATCACGTAAATAATCACATTAAATAATTGAATCCCCGATGAGCCTAAGAAACATGATGCACATGTATTTTAGTCTATAATTTTATTCTAAACAGCCGAAGCTGTTCGCATCTGTGTAACAAGTCAATCACAGTGATAAAATCACAGTTCGTGAAATCACAACACATCTCTATTTTGAACCTAATCGCATCGTCCGTAAGCGCTTCAAGAGGTGAAAACCGTAATCCTTCCTACCGAGATTGGCAATTTCCCTCTGCAACCACTAATTTCCGTCATTGGTTTCCAATGAGCAAAATTATCGACCTCCGTTTTTCATGAAGAACACGAGCGTGGTAATTGGAACAAAGATTTCCACTTTCCGCAGACAGAAACAAAAACGACAACTCCAGAAGTTTTTTCCTGTATTTGCTTTCGGCTAATGAAATTATCTGTTAAAAGTCGGTAGATTTAGCGCCAGATGGAAAACGGAGACATTCAAAATAGACTCGAAATCTCAATAAATAAACGGAGGAGAATTTTATTGAGCTCGCTGTAGTACTTGGAGTATCAAGAGCCATTTCAACCTTTATATGGGAGAAGGACCACAGGAGTTGATCAGAAAGTTATGAGTATTTGGAGACGTGTGCTAGGAATTAAATTCCCACTAATAATATGAACCTCTGATATAAGTAATACATGTACAGGATTATTCATAATTGAATCCTTGAACTCTTACCTATAGCTATCTGAGCCACAACGAAAGAATACCGCATAAATTCAAGGATACTTTGAAAAATGACTGAATTTTTGATATGGTATAGTCCATCTCATTACAAACAAACAGTTCAATTAGCAGAAGTTTTTCTATAGGATAGTTTTGACGCTAGAGGCTCCTGAAAACTCTCATTTGCTGTCCATTGCTAAAAAATACAAAACGTACAAAACGTTATCCTGGATAATCATCACTATTCTGAGTAATCAAGATGTGAGCAGTTATTAATACGAGATATTATTGAAAACATTGTTCTTTGGTGTTTATGTTTATGACCCTATTCTACATCACATTCTAATAAATATCCAGAGAATTCCATTCAGAACAAAGCGAAAGTTATATTCGAAGTATTCCGTACTGAAAAATATTCCGAATATAACTTTCGCTTTCTTTTGAAAGAAACACTCCTTATATTTTTTCGTATGTGATGTAGAATAGGATTCATAAATATTTTTTGGTTGTATATCGCTAAGGCGATTCCTAACCATTTTAGAATAATTGACCAAATGTAGGAACACCAAGGAACAATTATTTAAATAGTATCTCATATCAATGACTTCACATTTTGATAACTCGAACTCAAGCGAATAAGCCAACAGCATATCAGGTTAACTGAGAGATAAACACTCTGTCTGTAAAGTATGGATCAACTTCATTTTCAGCTAAATAGGCCATTTCAAGAAATATTCCTGAAACACGTCGATTTTTCATTTTAATTTACCGTATTTTAAAATAATAATCTAATATACAGGGCGAATCACTTTTGAGTAATGACGTCACCGTCATTTTTTAAATGGAACTCCCCCATTTTGTCTCAATTTTTCGATTACTCTAGCTGAGCTGATTCCAAAAATGTATCACATGCTGATTCCAATTGGTACAGGGTGGCCAAAATACAATAGTTTTGTGTGTGCTCATAAAGTAACGCTTAACATTCTTAATTAGTTAAATTAACAATATTATCAAAAATACTTATTGTCTAGTGGAAATTGGTTTGAATGTAACACCCTGTAGTTTGTTACATTCTTAGATCAATAAAAATGAGCTGTTTCCGAACATGTTTGGTATACTTGTGGTCTAGCAGACCGAATATGAAAGAAATTATTTCTTATCAATTTAAAAAAAAAACATAGTCGTCTAGTTGTTTGTGAAATTTCATTATTTGTTTATTGCCGCTAGACAATAAGTATTATTGATAATATTGTTAATTCAACTAATAAAGAATGTTCCGCGTTACTTTATAAGCACACACAAAACTATTGTATTTTTGTCCACCCTGTACCATTTGGAATCAACATGTGATACATTTTTGGAATCAGCTCAGCTAGAGTAATCGGAAAATTGAGACGAAATGGTGGTGTTCCATTTGAAAAAAATGATGGTGACGTCATTACTCGAAAGTAATTCACCCTGTATATTAGATTATTATTTTGAAATACGGTAAATTAAAATGGAAAATCGACGTGTGTATATGTATAGAGAAATAAATATAAGTCCGTCGAGAGAAAAGTGGGAATTTATAAACCTCTATAAGGCACATACTTACTTTTGCCATAGAGACACGTGGTGAAACATTGAAAAACTAAGCATATTAAACATTGGAGGTGTGACACTTCTGAACTGAGGGAGAAATGTAGTTATTAGAGAAGATTGCGAGATTCAAGATATGATAAGACGCAAAGGGTGAATAGATCATGTAGAATATATGAGTCCTGAAGGATGAGCAAAATGAGCCAAAACATAAAAACAATCAGATGCTAAACGACCTCCAGGATGACCACCTAAAAGATAGCTAGAAACTTAGACCTCTACGTGCCAAGAAATAGTGAACAGGTAAATTCGAAATGTACCAGGACATACCTATTGCTAACGTAAGACGAAGAAGAGAAGAAAAAGAACAAGAAATGCTCTATATTTCAATTACAATAGATCCACCCACGTTGAGTTCTATGGAATATTTTATATGGATCATCAGAACCATGTCAAACTCTAGAGAAATATTGATAAAGAAATACTAAATGTTTTTTACATACAATTTGATTACAAATTCCATTAGGCTTAGATTTCGCATTTCTGAATAAGCTGCAATAAAATCCATGGTGTGCCAAAAAAGTTGTAGTCTGTTTCCGGTAGAACTGGTAGTTGTAGAGGTCTGAAAATATTATAGGGAGAAAGATCATTATCTCAAACCCGTTCTTCTTCTTTTGGTGCCTATCCATTCAGGATGTTGGCTAACATAATGTTGACACGGACCTTATCAATTGCTGCCCGAAATAGCCCTGTGGTTGTTGAGATGAACCAAACTCTCAAATTATTCAACCACGATATTCTTCGTCGTCCAATGCTTCTCTTTCCCTGAATTTTTCCCTGTAGTATCAGTTGTAGAAGTCGTTACCTCTCCGGATTTTTCATAACGTCACCCAGGTATTAAAGTTTTCGTTTTTTTACTTGGTACAAGATCTTCTTCTCCTTGTTGAATCTGCGGAGAACTTCTGCATTCGTGATGTGGTCAACCCATGAGATCTTCAGAATACGACGGTACAACCACATCTCAAACACCTCTAATTTCTTGCAGGACGCTTCTGTTAATGTCCATGCTTCAACACCATACAAAAGCACCGGAAGGACATAGCACCTCAGTAGTCTTATTTTGGTCTTCATAGCTAAGGTACACGTAAAAAGCTTTTTCATTTTGAGGAAGGCACTTCGGGCTTTCTCGATTCTACATTTCACCTCAATGGAGTGATCCCAATCTTCATTAACGTTCGTTCCTAAGTAAGTATAGCTGGTAACTCTTTGTACAAACATGTTGTGGATCTTCAATTGAGCGGTTAGTTCTTTATTCTTTGAGATGATCATGAATTTCGTCTTCTTCACGTTCAGATGTAGTCCATATTTTTCACTCACATTTACTATCCTATCCATCAACCTCTGCAACCCATGTATATCACTCGCCATAATAACGGTGTCGACTGCATATCTAATGTTGTTAATAATTTCTCCATTCACAACAATTCCATCTCCACTCTCCTCAAGGCCTTCCTTAAATATGTATTCCGAATAAATATTGAATAGCAGTGGGGATAACACGCATCCCTGTCGAACTCCTCTCCTTATCGAAACTTCATCAGACTCCTCATTTTCCACTCTAACAGATGAAGGTTGCCTGCAGTATTCAAATTTTCAGCACAAAATTATGATTAGTTTTCCATAAACGTTAAATAGGCCGTCACAGTGAATCACCCTGTGTAATAAGGTTCGAAGTAAAATAGTGAAGTATGTAATCGAAAAATCAAGCAATCACTCTGCACTGTCCGTAGAAATCAGGAAATTCTGAGTAAATCTACTGGTGTTTTGGTTGATACCTCCCTGCCATCAGGTCGTCTCTGTTCAGTCTCCTGAAAATCATTTAGGTTTTCGCATGAAGTGTTCACCGCTTATAACAATTTCGCATCGTGTTTACGCCTAACTGGATTATTATACACCTTCCAAGCGAAGACTTAATTGAACAGTTACGTTACCGGCTAATTTTATGACATTGAAATTCTTCACCTTGACCAAAAACATTCGGATCATCGGAAGTCCTTGATTCTTCCGGTTCTGGAATGACAAATTGAGTGATATACAGAATCCGATTGGGAATGGTCTCAAAGTTTCAACGTTCTCAGAGTGTACCTAAATAAAAACTATATCCATTAATATTGAGATATTAATGTGTTATTCAATAGACAATAGGTAGTATGCTGACTTTAAACTTGATAGAAGAACTACAGACGATGTTGATCGTTCTGGTCGCCCGAAATCGGAAGTTGATTGAGATAACATCAAAAAAGTCCATGGTTTTGAGCGATTGTAAATTGATTGAAGTTGCGTGAAAATATTAGAAGGCGGGTGTATTCACTTTCCATGAGAAAGCTTTACTCGAAATGGTTGCTGCACTTGTTTACCCTTGATCAAAAGCAACAGCGCATCATCTATTCCAAATGCTGTTTGGAGCTGTTTGAGTGGAATAAACAGAATTTTTTGCTTCGATAAGTAACAGTGAATAAAATATGGTATTATCAATATACCACTGCGTCAAAGAGAATGTTAGTTAAGTGGAAAGAAGTCGATGAAACTTGTCCAAATCGACTAAAATCTCAAATATCAGCTGGAAAGATTATAACATCTGTATTCTGGGGGGTGCATGGTTTATTATTTATTAACAAAAGTGGAACCATCAACATTGAATATCACATAACGTCATTAGAGCAATACAGTGCATAAACTGAGACCAAGACAATACTTCTTGTCACAAATTGATGAAAACCATAACTCAGCCTTTTCACCAGATCTGTATATCAGTCATTACTGGCTTTTTGCAGATCTCCAAAAAATGCTCCAGAGAAAGGAATTCGCCTCTTATGAAGAAGTGATTGTCGAGGTTAAAGTCTATTTCGAAAGCAAAGACTAATCTTTCCATAGAAAAGGTATTAAAAGTTAGAAGAACGTTGTAGTACATGTATCACTCTTGAAGGAGAGATAGATATGTGAGCTACATGGATCTTTTGGCTCTATAGACCTTTTTACATGAATCTGTGAGCAAGGAAGATCTATCGAAATGGTAGATCTGCTTTCTTACAAGTTCTTCCAACATCATTACCATGAGATCTTTTCATATCATACTAACCCCATTTTCATACGAATGTGTTTGCACTTCAACTTGATGGAATGAAAATAACAGGACATTAGGAACTTTTCCAGTTTTCATTTTTTATTTTAAACGATCTGTTTGTAATCTGAGCCATATAAATATGGTCTCATGCAATTCGAGAATGAGAGGGGAGCCTTTATATGCATATGTCCTCAAACAGCAATGCTCCAGAAAAAAGCTAAAAATCCATTACCAGCGTCAGTTCCCTAAATCACTTCTCGCTGGAGAATATTGAAAATTAACGAGTTGTGCCCACGGCTCAATAATTATCTCCGCTTTAATCTAGCTCAACAGGGTCGGATTCGGTTTTTTTTTGTTTATTTTATATATTTTTTTTAGATTTCGGATGTTTGGTCTTTTTCAGGGGAGATTTTTTTGTTTGTTGATTAATTTGATATTCTCATTGTATGCATTCAAATAAATTTGAAATGGGGTGTTGTATAAAATCAAACAGGTTCAAGAATATTTCTAATCCAGATCATAGTAGAGCTCAAAAATGAGAAAAGCACTGATCTGAGCTTTTTTGCGCTTGTTTAAATTTGTATTCAAGTATTTCTTCACAAAATGGCAATACTATATTGAGCTGCATAGTATCATGAAATGAAAATATAAAATGACGTTGTATTTTCAACATAATCATTCCATTATCTGTGAAAATGTTTATTTTTCCCATCTGAAAGTTACTTAACTAAATTCATGAATAAGTCATTTCTTCGATGAAATACATATAGAGGGCGAATCTTTAAGTTGTACATTAAATTCAACTATATCTCTCTTCATCTCTCTCATCTTATAAAGCACTTTTTTACCATTTTTCGTCTCCTATAAAAAGTTATAAACATGTAATGGTTTCACAATGGGCAAATACACACCTGCCCTCACAAAATCGTTGTGAACATAGATGTTCTACGAATCATATTATTTATTCAAATGAACATTGCCAGATCCACAAAATAAATAATGAGATTGAATTTCGAATTGAAAATAATGATTAATACTTTAATTTTCATTGGGAAACAGTAATATAAGAGAAACAATTCGAAAAATGAAATTTAGGTTTCCCATGAATGCATAAAATTATGAATATCTTCAAAATAGTTCATTTCGCGAGGAAAGATGAAGAATGATTGCATTTTCTGAAATGATTAAGTATTCTAATACTGACTTCGGATTATATCTGATGGGTTTATTTATGCTTTTTCCTATCAGTTTTATGGATCAGCGAGGCTATAGCTTGGAAACTTTTATAATTGAAGAATATGTATCTTAGTTATGGAAAACTTTGCACCAAAATCAAATTTGATTTTAAATGATCATGTGAAAGCTACAATATAAAAACAAAGCTGAATTTTCCTAATAGACCAAATCTGAGGAATAAAATGATAGATGAAAAAAGTATTTTATTTGATGAGGGGAATCCATATGGTCGAATTTAATGTACAACTTCAAAACTGGAACAAGAACAGAGAGATATTAGTTATTAGAAACAAAAATTCATTATTTTCGATCATTTTTTTCCAATATTTTAATGTCTATAATTTTGTGGAATTTTCAAATAGTTCAACTAATATAGGTATAGTTATTTTTTGTTAATCCATCAACCTCTGTTCACAAAGAAAAAAATTTCGTTTTGAAATTGACTTACTGACTTGATGAAGTTTCGATTTATTCCTACATCTCGTAATATTTATCTTCCTAAATTTATCATCCTGAGATTTTTCCTTCATTTCTGCATCTTTCAATTCAATAATTCTCTCTGTTTAATGAAATATTTTCAACGTAACGTAAACTGGGGAGAATATCTGAAATTCAATAATGTTTACCTGATGCTTTGATGAAGTAGAAGTTTGATGGACTCGGAAGAAGCATACTCTTCTCTTTACTTTCACGATTTTTTCGAGAGGGTTTTGTAGACATGAAAATAACATTACCGTTTATTATTGATAAATCTAATTATGATACTCTATGCTAGAATTTGGTTCATTTGATCAATTGATCGAAAAGATAATTAGAAAAAAATGTAGTAACTACACTTGTTCTATAGTTGTTCTATAGGAAAAATAATCGAATAACAATATATATTTAATCAATTCGGTCCTTTAATTTTACATTTGCACATCAGCCACAGTGTTGGCGAAACAAAATTTATTGTTAATTTGAAAAATTTCAGATCTGAGGCTGAATTGAAATCGAACATAGAATTGGTTGAATGCAAATCATAAAATTATTATGGTTTGTCAAGCTGTGTGAGAGCAGGATTCACGTATTTTATGAATGATCATGAGCAGTCATAAAATAAATTTGTTTTTCATATAGATTCATGGTCGATAGGATAATATACTGGGACTATCCTATTGCTAAATTACTTGACTACCTTTGAACTAGTAGAACTTTTCTAAAGTGCGAGTATGAGAAATAATTTTTAAAAGGCGCATTCACCATTCTGTTACGTTCATAACTCTTCGCAGTATTCCGAAGTTCCCGGAACCACAGAGCCTTCGTTTCTGCACATTATCAGTCGATAATATACTAGGTGTTCAATTTAAAATTAAGAAAATTCTGCAAATTTTCATCTACAAAATTTGGTAAGCTATTTCTTATACCCTTTATATCACTGTTCCATTTAATGTACCTATAATGTTTGATCTGAAATAAATTCCAATGGAACTCGCAATAACTTTGTTATATCAAGTATTCCGAGTTACTAATATTGAAAATAAATCTTTCATGCTGAATATCTCGAAAAACATCAATATTTTCAAAGTGAGGCTTGGTATGAAATTTTTTATTTTTCATGTAGAAACCAAAAAAGTAAAAACACAGTTGGGATCCACACAGGAAAAAGTGAAGACCCTATGCAACTGTAAATATTTTCATTACGTAATGCTCGAGCAATAAGGATATCTCATAAAAAAAACAAGATTTATATATCTTTTTCAGCTAGAGATATTGAACATCATTTTTTCATCAGAATGTAAAAATTCAAAAAATGTTTGAATTCATCATTGAAATAATTGAGGAACGATTGAAAAACTTTTCAATTTTCAAATTGATTTAAAACAAAAACTATAAATTTTTTGGCGAAAAAATCAATAAGTTCATTCTAAACTACCATTCGAAGGTTTCTCCCAAAAATTAAAATGAATCTGCACTGTAGAACCTAGTCAGAAAGGTAGTGTACACCCTTTAAAGTTAGTAACTTTTCATATGGTTATCTCATACAAGAGTTACGAATTTATAGATTCGAATTAGAAAATCACAATTTATCAAATTCTTATTTTTGTTCAATATGAACGAAATTATGGTTTATTATAGTAGAAAAGATTCAAAAGGTACCTAACAAAATTTGTCATCATATGGAATCGATGACGAATTGACATAATTAACTAATAATTTTTCCTTTGAAATGAGCATCATATATCTTACTCTAAATATAGGTACGTTATATCCGATAAATAGCGTTTGAAGTGCACCACATAATGAATTAACCAACTTATCTCGTTGCACATAATTCAATTTGGATTCCTTCATAAATTACCTTTAACCGAATTCGATATAATCTAGTTCCAAAATCGGAATAGACAGATTAGAGGTTATGCTGCATCAAATTTGGATCTCTAGTATGGATATAATTTAATTCACCTAGGAGCAATTCAATACCCAATTGAATATGCGATGTACTGATGGAATACTCGTAGAGGTTCAGGCTTAAACGAAATTATCTTATCTATGGGAATATTTCCAATAGGAAATTCCTATAATCCGATCTGTCTACCCATATAGCATGAAGAAAATAGGGATGGAAAGAGAAGGGATATTTTTAGGCGAATGGAAAGCTCACAAAAATATCTTATAGTGTTTATTATTTCCTCCTATCTCATATAAAATACGATAAGGTTACAAAAAGTTTGCAGAATGGAAATTTGAAGTGTTGTGTTCAAATGTGAGCAATTATTTCTTGGTTCTTTTATTCAAACAGGATTATATGAAAATTCATCTCGGCAATATATATGTAGAATAAAATTTTCTTTGAGCGTTTATTATTTGGAATTAACGCTGTGTTATACTTCCATACTCTATATAGGGTGATTCATTGAAAAATTTCCAAATTGAATTGTTGATTTTAGAATTCAAAAAATTACGATTTTTGCCCAACATACAGGGTTTCCAATGAGATGTTTCATTTTGAATAGCCCTCTATCTGGGCGGCTGTTATTTTTGAAGATGTTATATAGTGACATTTGACAAAAAAAAAACGACGCCATTACTAAATATGGAACTATCACGGTTCCACAACGCACAAAAATCGTTAAAATTTACTACAAAAAAGGTGAAATTTTCAAATTGGTAATGATAATGTCAAAAACCGTAAATTTGCCAAAAGGATTGCGAAAACCAAAATCCATAATTGAACTATTGCACACTCAATATCTCAAAAACAGGTAATGTTGGTATAAGACATTTTTATTCAAATAACGATTTGAAAATTCATGCGAATTATCTTGAAGAAATTATAACAAGCTCTGAATTTATTGAGATTTTGTCCCAATGTAATTTTTTTCGATTAAATTTTGTAATGAGAAAAATTGATAAATTGTTTCATTTCAGTGATTCGCCGAAAAATTCGAGCTAGACCTGCATGAAATGACATGATTGCATCAACTGAATCGTACTATTCTGATGTGGAATCAAATAAAACCACCCCTATATTTTCCATCACACCAGAATTCATGCAACAATGGTAAGTACTCATTTCCTACAGTACAAACATACAAATAGAAAAATTAAATTCTGTTATCTTTCACGAATACCTTGCTTTCTGTAAAACGATTATTTTTGTAATTGCTGGCAACATCGATCCAGTTGAAGCGTTTCAAATCATGCGGTATATTTTCGCATGACACCGAATCAACTTTTGAAAGATTGGGGACTATTATTATTGCATAGTTAATGAGTAGTTTGAATTATCCGCATAATGTATACATGAGGTTTGAGTTTCCCTGACTGAACACGTCGAGAAATATTAACAAAGAAATTAATTCATTCGATGAATATATCAAAACTATTTGCACCAATCGACTTGAACGATTGAATAAATAAACTTAAATTCTGAAACAATGTTGTATTTCGATGTTTTAAGATTGAGTTTTTCATTTTGAACACTAAGTTTTTGAAAACCACAAGTTGCAAGATAATAAACGTTGCACTCTACATCAAATAGATTGTGTGGTCCAAAGAAAACTTAACATATTCATTTTTCAATTTCTGATTCGAGGAGGAACAACTTTTCCGCTTTTCGCAAACCTGTAACTGCAACCCCCTAATGGGGCTGAGTACAAACCCTTGATTTTGAATAGGGATGAGGGGTGGTGCGATACCTCATTTTGAATATCTTATTGACTTCTATCTAATCCTGAAATTTCACCTCAAAATTTCCATCAATAACGAAATGACAGGTGAACTAGTGGAAAAGTACTTACTACTAAATACCTTTGAAATATATCGGATACGAAAAAAATTCTTGAGATAAATTCCACATTGCCTCTTTCCCTAGGTCAGATAGTATTCGATACGATCTTCAAATTAGTTATTGCAACACCCCTCATCCTTATTCAAAATCAAAGGGTTGTGCTCACCCCCGTTTGGAGTTAGAAATTACAGGGATGAAAAATCTGAAAAGTTGTTCCCCCTCGAATCAGAAATTGACAGGTCCGAGCAATTTCCCACATTTTTATCCATTCAAGTCGAAAAATCGAGGTGTTAATTTTCGTTGGACCACCCTGTATATATATATTTATACTTGAAGAATGGTATTGCATCAAATATACCAATTTATTTTTTTGTTCAATTTTATCATTTGAATTTTCTTTTTTTTGTTCAAATTTTGGGTAGAATAGCTAAAATAGCTTCAAAGTAAATTCATAGCTCATTAAGTATAGATACAGTGTAAAAACCCCAAAAACATCAGAATTCGAAAAAGGATGATCGATTATTGATGAATTGGTTTTTTCTCATGCAAACTGAAGATTTAACACCACACTGAAATACTTATATTTTTTCTTTTGAGAAATTATTCATTAGCTTTGTTATACAAAAGTCGAGTAAATCAAAATAAACTTACCCCATAGATAATCTCTCGTTCACAATAAAACTTTCATGAAAGTTTTCTTAATAAAAGATTCAAAATGACTTGCATTTATAAATTCAGGTTTCACAAACACTTGAACAGTCTAAGGTCATTGTTATTAGTTTGAATTCTATGGAGTACCTGAAAAAGAACTGAAATTAAACATATGGGTTCAGGCTTCACCCATTGTAAAAGTAATAAGAAACTCACACTGATAGGAAAACATAAAGAAAACTTCCACAGCATTGTAATCATAGGTTATCCTCAAACAAAATCTCACTAAGTTCAAAGGATAATGAAAGAATTGAAACAATTGAGAATTTTAAAGCATTATATCAATGGCTAACATGAAAAAATCTATGGTTTAGTGGTATCAACATAGTAATAGAATACTTCTATGTTTCGAATTGTTAAAAAATTGTCGAAGTAAAACAGGTTTTAAATATAATTTTTTTCACGAATGAAGTGAATTATCATTGCCATTGAATAAATTTGAGGACTACACCTTTTAAAATACTCCGTATAAAAATACTCGATTCTAACAATGAAGTATAGGGTTGAACATAGAATATTTATTCAATTCCATATGGAGTCAAATCAAAGTCAAACCATCAGCCACCAAAAATACGAATTGATCGAAAATTGCCGAAAGTTCGTGCTTTCATGTGAAATATCTCCAAATGAGATCAGAACAATAGCCTTGAAGGAAGTAAATTAGCATAATTCCTATTTGATTAAGAGGGAATAAGTTGTCGCGTTTTTATGGGAAAAATAAATACTGAATACGTAAAACTAGGAATCTGCATTTTTATCAAAAACGAATTGCTATGTTAGTCTTCCTTTCTATCGATAATTAGGCATAATTATAATAATACTTATATTGTGGCGTTTTTGGTAAAAAAAACGCCGAATAAACAAAATGACTTCCAGTATTCGTGAAATCAAACTACTACAGTCCATTCAGGAATTATTGACATCGAAGTAGGCCATGAACGTCTAGTCGCGGCTTTATTTCTGGTTACAAAAATATCACTAAAAATTGCTATGGTTCATCATAGAAATGACCAGTTTAAATTATTTTCATCATTTTTGTATCCGAAAGATCCTGAATTTTCGAAATTACGATTATTACGAAGGGACGCATACAGTCATGATTTCATAAATTGAAATTCAGATTATATAACGTAAAAATATAGTGAAATGCTATCTCATTTCAAGGAAATTCAATGAAGAGATATCTATTCATTTAAGAGTCGCTCATGAAAGATCCCATTGAAGATCATTAAAATAGGCATATTCCTTTTCGCCAAAGGCTCTACAAAAATTGTTGCATTACTGATGGACACTGGATACCAACCTGCTTGCAAAATTCTTATAAAATCACTCTTATGGATCATTTTAACTGTGGTGTCTAAACTGGTGAAGAAAACAGAAAAAACTGGTTGATAAATTTAAATAGTGTAGCTTAGTGAATGGAAGAGCCGTATCATAATAAGACAGAAATAAAATTCAAAGAATCCATTTAGTATATGAAAAATTTTGACATCACAGTTGTACTGTAACTTTCAAAATTGGAACCAATTTATCAGCCGATGTGTAAATTACTTTCTAAAGTCACTATTTATTGAAACTGTTCATGACATGAATGATTGATTAAACTTGTATGAAAAATATAGGTACTATTTGTACTCGAGTTTTCTGTTTTTTATTGAAATGCTTGTATACTAGTTTCTATTAAATTACATAAATTATTTTTCCCATAACAGCTTTAACTCACTCACTAAAAGCATTTTTGCATGAAATTATTTTTAATTTGTGAATTTTAAAATTTTATTGCATTCTATTATTATCTTCAAGGGGGTAAGAGATGAAGAAATTCTTGAAGTTACTCTTCTGAATATATTTTTCAATTAAATACTCAGTAAAAATTCTATAAAGCAATTGGAATTTATTAGATTTTTGGATTACTCATTGAAGAACAAAACACAGATATAACAATACTTAATTTCAATATAGAATATAAATAAGCTATAGATGCAATGCCAAGACTTTGTTTAGCAATCCAATCATAAAATAATTCTCTCTTCATAGATTAATATAATCCTCATGATCACCACTGTCAAAACAAAACATCCAGGTAAAAATCCAAATATCCAGCATTCAAAATAGTGCTCCTTCTACTTTTACCCTTGAATATATTTGAAAAACATTTTGTTTTCTTTCTAGAGTCCACTGTTGAATAATGCTGGCATTTTCAAATAACCAAGTTTCCTCCAGATAAATGAATTTCACATTTTGTTGCAAATATTCTCTGTATTCACCATAAAATCGTACTCAACTTATTATATTTTTCTGTTTATCAATAAGAATTTTCCTTTTATTAACTGTTTTGAACTTGTAACCAATTACGTTTATGTAATGTTGTCTTTGATTGATTAGAATCCAGATGCTTTTTGGTCAATTTTCATCCAGGCTGATATATTGGTTGTTTTTGGCTCGGGTTTTGGTAACAATCAAATCATTCAATGATTCTTTGAAGGTGAAATCGTATTGCACCGGTTTTCTTCCACTAATAATACAGGTTGTAATGACTTGCCTTCTTCTTTTTTCAAACAGTACTGTGAGAAATACTCAAATAAACTAATCAATGTGTGTTTGAAATTGATACAACTTTTAAGTTTCAAAATTTCTTCGATCAAAACCAATAACACAAACATACTGAAATCTAACCTCTTGTCAATGACATTTCCAATGCCAACCCGAAATCTGCAATTCAAAATGTTACTGAATGAGCCAGTACCAACTTAATTTCGATTTTCCATAGCCACCCGGGATGTCAATAATTCCTGAATGGACTGTATGATATTATCCGTTTTCATCGACCTGAACATGAGTGGCTTTCTATGCTCCGACAACTCCCTAATTCACAACGTTATACCCAGGCTGCAATCACTGCATCGATCAACTGTCTAATTTGTGATAAAATCATGTTCTGGAAGGACTGGAACGCATCAACTTGTATACAACCTAGCACCAAGCAGTTGCTTACAAATGGCAAATATGTACTTCGATAGTAATAACGTATAGGGAGGAGTTATATGCCGTGAAACAACCACGATTAGAGGAGGAATATTGGTATGCATGAGATGAACCCATTTTCTGGGAGGATAACACCATCCATTCCACAGTAAATTAAGTTTCGAATTGTCCCTAGGATTTGATTAATGTTGCAATATCGAATGAAAAATTAGCTGATTCATTTTCTGTTAGTTCATTTGGAACTTTGGTAGTTTAAACACATATTTTGTAATTGAAAATATATACAACTTTGTCAAAAAATACTGGGAATCAAGTTCAGTTAAGTTTTTTTTTTCTTTCTTTAAAAATTTGAAAATTACATATTCGAATGAGATGAAAGGGACAAGGCAGCAGCCTAATGGAAAAATTGTCACCGGTTAATTTTTCTGAGTTTTTAGTATTTTGTAGAATATAACCTCCTGAACAAGAGAGTTTGTGGGTCCAACTCAATCCCATGACAGATTTCGAGAGACAGGGTGTCGAAGTTGAGAAGTGGCATTTCTTTAAACTTTAAAGTAACATTTCTAGTAGGGAAATATCTTGAGTGGAACACATTTTAGCACGACAAATAAAGTATACCCATAATAAGGTAAAAATTTTAGACAGGTTTTTCATAAAAATATTTGCTAGATACGGAGATAGTCGAACATTATTCAAAATGAAATTCCTTTAGTTCATAATGTACCCTGTTATTAAAAAGTCGTCCGTGAAATTTTCCAATTATTTGATTGTAATATTAAGAAATCTGCGGCTGAGGCAAATCGAATTCTCTAGGGCCGCTATTAGTGAAAGAATGTGCCAAAAGGGGTTTCAAAGCTTCAAGACCTTGTGGAAGAGAGAAAGTTTTCGAAGATGGAAAATTAGAGGCATTACTTGATCAATACTCGTGTGAAACGCAACAAGTATTGGCAGAATCATTAGGAGTGACGTAACAAGTCATTTCAAAATGCCTGAAAGTAATGGGAATGATTCAGAAACAAAGAAAATTGGGTGCCCTACAAGTTGAAGCCGAGAGATATTGAATGGCGTTTGTTTGCTTATGAACAGCTGCTTGCAAGGCAGAAACGGAAGGTATTTCTGCATCGCATTGAGCCCGGAGACGAAAAATGGGTTCATTACGATAATCCCAAGTGCAGAAAATCATAGGGATATCCCGGCCATGCTTCCACGTCGACGTCCAAACCGAATATTCACGGTTCCAAGGTCATGCTCCGTATTTGGTGGGACCAGCTCGGCGTAGTGTATTTTGAGTTGTTAAAACCGACTGGAAAAATCAAAGGCGATCGTTTTCGAACGCAATCAATACATTCGAGTCGAGCATTGAACGACAAACGGCCACAATACATCGAGAGACATTTATAAAGTATTGCGAAAGTGGTCAAAACGTGGAAACGTTGAAAAGGGTAGTCTTACCCCACCCGTCATATTCTCCAGACGTTGCTCCCTCGAAACCATCACTTATTTCGATCAATGGCACACGGCCTGGCTGACCAGCGTCTTCCGGTCTCACGAAGAAGTAAAAAATTGGATCGATTCGTGGATCGCTTCAAGAGATGACCAGTTTTTTCAATGCGGGATTCGTACGCTGACCGAAAGAAGGGAGAAAGTAGTGGCCGCCGATGGACAATACTTTGAATCATAAATGTATAACCAGTTTTTTACAGTAAAGCCTCGAATTTCTGGTGAAAAAAACGGAGGAAGCAAAGTTTTACGCCTATGTAATTGACCCCAAAATTTGTCAACTTTGAGAGTGGCTGGGAGGGAAGAGTTTATATTATGTGACTCTTACTTGGGAAAACATGTTTTGGTAGTTATACTTATGCTTTTATACATATGACGTAATAGGGTCCCAATTTTTATACACTTTTATCACTTGTTACCTGTTGAAGCCCCGATGATCTGAATTGTTCAGTATTCATCCAAGTTGTTGTGGATATTGGGTACATAAACTTTCAGCTTTTATACTATGATGTAAGTCTGGCACCCACGGGCTTTCAGACCATAGATTTCCCACCGAGTTCACAGTAGTTTAAGCTTCAATTCAACGGAAGGATGACCCACTTCGAAAGGATAATATTGCATCCCGGAAAAACGTCTTTCATCTTTCTTCTTCATTCCAGAAAAGTTTCAAACCACAACGAGTGGATTTCATTATGGCTTACATCTTCTTGTCGCCGAGGCAGACTCTGAAGGCGAAAAGAAGTCCTAATAAGCCGTCTGTAGATTGTATGGAACAATAAGAGAAATGCCTGTCATCATTACGGGCACGATTTCTTGTATAAGATTCAGCAGCTTAATGTCAACAATGTCGTGTTTATATTTTCACTGGAACGACAATCGGGAATACAAGATGTAAAAAGAGGAGTGCATGGTTCTTTCGAATAGGGATAAAGAGTTGTGTGTTTGTTTTTGGTATTTTTGTTGTGTCTGGGATGGGGATCAGATTTGAAAATGTATTTCTAGGGAGTTTTATTCTTTCGTTTTCTTTTTTTAAGTTTGAGTATTTTATTATTGTGTTGACTTGAATGTTGAGCATTTTTATAACATTCTGGGACGTATGATTGTTAAAAAATGTCCAATTGAATTATTTTGTCTGTGTTTACCTGATACGTCTCTGTACGAACCTCTACGTCAGCAATCCGAGACAGTTCTATCTGCTGGTAGTGAATGATCTTGGACTTACCAATGGAAATTAGGAATCAGAGACTGAAATATCAATTGCGAAGTGGTCTCAAATTAAGCTAGCAGTGCTGCATCCTAACTTCCTCAAATTCCCTTCGCTTTGTTATTAGTATTTTACAGGATGTTCCTGATTTGGATGTACAAACAAAATGAGAGATTCTTTGGATAATTTTAAGAAGAAAAGTCGATCCTATCAACATAGGACAATAAACGCTTTTTTCGAGATACAGAGTGTTTCTTGTAGACTGAATTTTGCGATGATTATAGAATTTTATTGGATCTTTATTAATCTTCGCTACAGATTGGGTAAACATATATCAGAACTTATCATTAATTTATTCATCATGGCTTACTAACTGGATCTTTATAATAATTCGGATTTTCCTGGGGATTGCTAGAGAATTGTTTAAATTTTGTTTCGAAATCAGTAGCAGATATGACGAAATTGCATAAAATCAAAAAGTGTAGTTCTAGACCAAAGTTTTCTTTTATAGATTTGCATTCAAAATTACTATATCACATGATGACATCTTTGAATCGGAATATCTATGCCAAATTTAGGCTGAAAATCTTATAAAGTGAAAGTGCTACGACAAAAAACATGAAAAACAATAAAATTTGAACACCTTGTAGTTCGAAAATAAAGCGTTTGCGAACCCATATTTACAGGACTGTTTTTCTCAAAATGATCCTAGGAATCTGTCATTTTCGTGTGCATCTCGAATTCAGGAACATCCTGTATATTGTGATTTGATTGACAAAATGGATTTCATTGAAAAGAACTCTGAACAATTATGAAAATCTGATGAAATCAGAATGGTTCAATATTTTTTCCATGGAGCTGACCAGAATTATAAGAATTCCATTTCGGACATTAGTTTCGAGATTGGAAATGCTATGTAACGAAATGGCGGAGGAGCCGGGCGTTGAAATAAAGGCATGCACAACAGTAATAATAGTTGAATAAATTCCACTGATTGAGTTTAAAAAACGAAACTCTTTGGAGGAGATTAAAAACAGCACGTTTTAATTATAAAAGGAACTGAATTTAGAAATAATTCTTCAATATACAAAAAATTAACGAAAAAATTAATTTTTATTGTCATTAGTCATATAATTTCTCCCTGATACATTAAAAATATATCATCCTAGGCTTTACTACAGCTGTTCTCGAATTGGTTTTTTACCTAACGTTTCGCCTAGTCACAACAACTTCAAAATCATGGACGGATTTATAATATCAATGAATAGGAATTGGTAATACGTTAAAAAACTAAAATTTTATTATACTGGTTAAACAGTTCAATGAAATCAAGTTGATGACTCCTCTCCTTCAATACAATAAACACATAGTTTTTCAATTTATTGAAAAATTTAAAGTGCTGTAATTTTTTCTCTCAGAATTAAGATATCAAAATGACTTTCTTCTTTCTCTCTGCTAACGAGTAAAAGCTTATTTCTCATACATTTTGTTCACTCCTGCATAGAACAAAAAAAAAGTAACAGGACGGTATCTGAGCAGTTATATTTCTGAGAAATCAAGCTACAATTCAAAAATAAATTCTATAATGGCCCAAGGGATTCAAGAGAAAATGGATTACAAACTCCGTTGAGATTCTTTGCGATCCCCTAATTTTCCGATGTGTATAGTTTGAGTTTTTCCAGCGTTGATTATAGATAGGAATATATCACATATTATATCAAATCAAAGCACGATATTCGGATAAAGATTCGAGAAGATCCTAATTTGAATACTGTTCAATACGAGCGTCGAAATATCGAAATCAATGTGGATGAATGAGGCTCATTTCAGCTTATCATATTATATACAACGAAGTTCGTAAATGTCTATCGAATATCTATATGCTCGTGAAAATGATACGAAGAATTCTTGCATGTGAGAGAGGCGGTGATAATCGAATCATACGGAGAGCAAACATTCAGGATAATCCTGAAGGCTTCACCAAATTCATGTATCGGTGGATGTCAATACGTTATTTTCGATATTTCAAGACCTTATCGAAAATGGCCCGCAGACTATGACCTAGAATGAGCAGCTCAAAAACGATTCGCATACAAACGATATCAAAACGACAGTGGCGGATCAATTTTTTTTCTGAGGGGACGACATAACACAGGAGTTTAAATTTTTGGGATAGAGAACAATGGAAAACGAATTGAGGAAAAATGAGCTTGTTATACAGGGTGTTCCAAATTAAGTCGGCACTATTGACAACTCCGTTATTATTGATGCTATACGATTTCGGGTAAATGGGCAAACTGGAAGCATCTTTAGTGGTCTTCTCGATGCCGAAAAAAAATTGACAGTCGCGTTGTCATAATATTTCATAAAATTATATTTTTTTCAAGGGAACACCTTATATTTTTTCACGCATTTCGATTCGTGATAAAATTCTCAACAACATAGCTGATATCACCTTTCTTCCTAAAGTGGAAAATGAGCGACTTATTTTGAAATATTTATTTCTTTCACTAGTACTAAAATTTATTTGTTTTGGCAAATAAAACCTCATGATTGTCAAAACAACCATTTTTTGTACTTATACGAATGAAAATATTTTGTTACTAATAGCAAAATAAGACAGTAAAAAGAAAAAGTGCGCTGGGATGTGAACTCGTGAACACCGTGATCATCATGTCGCAACACTCAATTGACACCACACAGCTACATATTTGGTATTGATATAAAAAACGACAATTTCGATTTTAAAGCCATTCCGCTAGCCGTATTCATTTTGTGAATCAATAGTGTCAATGGAAGATCACAAATATGTGTTCAACAAGAAGGCGGTGTCTTATTTTCAGCTTTACGAAAAAAAGTCAAATGAGCTTTGTTGTTGAGAATGTTATTACGAATGTTATTACGAATCGAAATGCAAGAAAAAATATAGGGTGTTCCATTGAAAAAAAATATCATTTTATGAAATATTATGACAACGGGACTGTCAATTTTTTTTTTGTTTTCGGCACCTAGAAGACCACTAAAAATGCTACTAGTTTGCCCAATTAACCGACATCGTAGCATCAATAATGACGGAGTTGGAAATGGTGCCGACTTAATTTGGAACACCCTGTATATGCTCACTGAGAGCATCTCGAGAACTTTAAAAATCACTGAAAAAAACATTAAAATTATTTTTTAATATCTCGACGAAGAATCAATATTTAGCGAAATATTTGAAACAATGATTTTTCAGAAATGACTTGTTATTCGAGAACGAATTAAGATATCTAGGATCTGTTTTCTGATATCTTGTTATTTCGGAAAAAAAATGATCGGGGTTCCCGAAGATTTTTTCTTTAATTTTTATAGTTCTCGAGATGCTCTCAATGAGAAACGAATTTGGACACCCCGTACTACCCTTTTTGAGACCAAAATGTCAAAGCATTTCTCGAATTTATCATTCAATAATCATCATTATCTGAAAACAAAAAAAACTTCAAAAGAAATGTCCACTTCTATTTCAACGGAATTATTCTACAATCTACCAATTGGAATGAAGGTGGAAATCAATTTGAAAAGTTTCAAGTCGTTAAAATATGTTAGAGCCCTATTTTATTGATTAATATGTAGAAAGGAGAAGAAATATTTCGTAATGTTATAACGAATCAATGAATATATTATCTTTCAGCCTAAGGTAGGGTTTGAAGAAGTTCACATAAAATATTGCTCGATATAGGTATTCCAACTTCTCCTCAAAATACGTCTATCAAACCTTGTGGCAAATATTTTCACCCCTTGCGCTGCATTGTATGTACCTACGTACACAGAATGCTTCAGATGTTTGCACACAGAGAATGAACAGTTTCGATAAAGGGACCTTAGAAAAATTTTAAAAGGGGTGCCTGTACTTTCCACCTGTGATAAAATTTTGCCGAACATTTGCGATATCACGACTTTTATATTTTTTGAAAGGATTCAATTTATTTTTTCAGGAAAGAGGATAAGCGAAAAGAAAAGTTATGCAGAGTGATTTACAAGACCGTCCTTTCCTATGTGGATTGTTTGGGAATACTGAATTCGACAACGTTGAATATTTGGGAAGAAGACCCCCTTCGCATGATTTCGAACTACACGAATTTTAGTTCCAGCCTGCCAGGCAATTCAACAAAAACAGATATAGATATTCTCACACCAGTTCTACCGCCCTTTCCCTTATGGCAGGCAGTTCTCATTGCGATCGGAATTTCAGTTTGCATCATTCTCACGGTTGGAGGAAACATCCTAGTGCTCTTGGCTTTCATTTGTGACAGGAACATAAGGCAACCTAGCAACTACTTCATTGCTTCTCTGGCAGCAACAGACATGCTAATCGGTATGTATTTACATGATTTGAAATGGATTGGAAGATTGACGAAAGCTTCGAATTCTTGATAAAATTTTTTTTTTCAAGAATGCGATCAAGTTGATATTTTTGAGCGCTCGAACATACACACATATCACAGGGTGATTCACCGGGATGGTCTATTAGAAGTTTATGGAAAACTAATCATAATTTTGAGCTGAAAATTTGCAGGTTGAGGTTTGAGACAATGATCTTTCTCCATAAAATATTTTCAGATCTCTATAACTTCCGTTTATACCGGAAACAGACTACTACTATTTTATTTCGAAGGCACACTCAGTGTATTATTGCATCATTAGATAGCTTTTTTGACAAAAATTTCGGCAAAAGGCCATACCTTAGGTGAAAACTCAACGATTCATGAGTTAATGGGATTCTTATAAAAAAAAAATAGTGGCAATGAGGACTCTCATTTTTTTTTAATATTTCAGCAGAAAAAGCTTTTTTCGAGAAAAAAATTTTCTTTTTCGATTCTGCAAATATGTAGTATTATAAAACTGTTTGCGGTTTGGACTAAAAATATACAAGGTGTTCATGAGAAGATCATGAACTTGGACAACTCAAATTCATCAAAACTCAAGATTTTCAAATTAGAACCTATATTTTTTATTATTTCAGTCCATTCTACGTACAAAAATAGTGGGGGTTACTCAAGCAACCCCTATACCTGAAATAAATACTTTAAGAGTTTTAGTGGAAGAACCTTAAGTGAGGAAAAACCACAATTCATCACTGTGTGGAGTAGTCTGTGACTTCCAGAAAACACAGGGAGAAAGATCATCGTCTCAAACCACAATATGTGAATTTTCAGCTCAAAATTATAATTAGTTTTCCATAAACGTCTAATAGGCCATCCCGCGGTGAATCACCTTACACATCAACTACTAGTTCACATTAGATATACAATAAAAATTGGAATAGATGCTCAATTGTAAATGTGAAAAGGGATTTCTAGGATAGGGATTTTCGATTAAATAACATTCAAAATATCCTTATCATCATTATCTTTCTTTGTTACAGGAACTGTCTCCATGCCTTTCTTCACTGTATACGTCCTGATGGGATACTGGGATCTTGGACCTCTCCTATGTGACTTATGGCTGTCTGTAGATTATACAGTGTGCCTGGTTTCTCAATACACAGTATTGCTCATCACCATCGATCGATATTGTTCTGTAAAGATCGCAGCTCGTTATAGAAGTTGGAGAACAAAAAACCGTGTCATTTACATGGTTACAATCACTTGGATAATTCCAGCTCTTCTATTTTTCTCAAGCATATTCGGGTGGGAACATTTCATAGGCTACCGCGATTTATTACCTGGAGAATGCACCGTGCAATTTTTGAAAGATCCAATATTCAACACCGCCCTCATAATCGGATACTACTGGACCACCCTTATCGTTCTTTTCATTTTATACGGTGGGATATACAAGACTGCATACAATATGCAGAAGAAGAGCGAGATGAAACAACGCAAGATGCAATCAATGGTAGCCCTCAGCGCTGGAGCAATGTCGGGAATGGCAGGTAGGGCGGCTGGTATAGGATTATCGAAAACGCAAAGCACTCTCTTAACACAGGATAAATTTCAAGGCAATACTCAGAAGAAGATCGAGGATAATACTGAGAAACCTGCCTGTAACAAGCTCGAAGTGGCAGAAACGAAAAGCAACAACACAAGGAATAGCAGTACCACACCGACCACCACGAGTAGCACCGTCATCAGCAACAACCAGAAATTCTCAAACGTCACCTTCACTCAAGGAGCAATAGAAATCGCCAAGGCTGAAAAATCGAGTAGTCCAGGATTCGAGTCTGACGAAGAGTCCACCAGCAGAATTAAACAGGATAAAGACCACCAAGCGGAACTGATGCGAAAACGATCTTCGCTTGTGGGTCTAGTGCTCCACTCCAGCGTTCCATTGAAAGTCATCACTTCCACGAATAATTTCAACCTAGACGCATTCGATAAGAAAGTTCCTTCTCAGAGGCATTCATCTTTTCCGTTCTCGCTGCCTCAAATTTTCGAGAAAAATTCGAATTCCTCGGATAATTCCACGGTAGGTGAATGTGTATGTGTTGATGGCCACAATTTTTCAGATCCCGGCTTGAACCATATCGTTCCCCAAGTAACCTCCCCCCAACAGCTTCCTGCTACGAATGATAAGTTAGTGAAACAAATAGTGAAAATCCCCCAAAAGCGACCGAGTAGTTTACATGTAGATCCCATAGCCCCTTATGATGTTATAATAGGGCTGGACGAGGCCGATTTGCGTTTTATGGACGAAAGCTCGCTAGTCCTCCCCTCCCCAGTGTGTGACAGTTCGCAATCTTCCTGCACGATAACCGAAACGTCAGCCCAAGCTCCCCTAAATGTGACTAACACAAATTTGCTACAGAGCGCGCTACTGCGATCTACCCAATCTGCTGCAAAGTCGATAACATCGAACTCCAAAAAACTTACGATACCAGAGTTAACGAACGAGATCTCCAGAACTGACGATACGCAAGACTCTAGAGCGTCTCCCTCGGAATGTAGCACACCTTTCGTTGAAAATCAGCCATCAGGTAATATGCCAACTAACACTGTTGATACTGCCCACAGAATCGTCCCGGTTGATACAGAAATTTCTTTTAAACTAGGATCGAAGGATGGGCCGAAGAAGAAGACTTTTATTAAGAAGATTGGCAAGAGATTGAAGAAGCCCCATGTGGAGCCCTTTAGAGGGTTCATTCGGCAAAAATCCAAATCGGAAAATAGGGCTAGGAAGGCTTTACGAACGATATCTTTCATTTTGGGGGCGTTTGTGGTTTGTTGGACGCCTTTTCACGTTTTTGCTTTGGTGGAAGGCTTCTGCACCACTCCTCCTTGTATAAACGAACATCTATACATGTTTTCTTATTTTTTATGCTACGCTAACAGCCCGCTGAATCCTTTCTGTTACGCTTTGGCGAATCAGCAGTTCAAGAAAACTTTCACGAGAATTTTAAAAGGCGATTTCCGCATTACCTGAATGCTCATGTCCAAAGTTATCATTCTGAAGGTATTCATTCACTGATGGCCTACTTGTATCCTTTCAGAAGAAAACTAAACCGTTCGAGCAAAAACGTATATAACCTGTTTTTGTCGATAGATAGTGAAGAAGACTGACGTTATGTGTAGCATCCCCTGAAATATGAATATTTGATTCATGTTGTTCGTTTATGTCTGCGTTTGTTCAAGGGTGAGATTGTCTGATTTTGGGTTGAAAACCTTTTTCCGATGCAGAGTTGAATTTATGAAATAAAGCTTGATATTCGATCTACTCAATTGAAGTAGCGTGAATTCTTCCGTTGCTTTTGGTGTTTCTGAGAACCAAAAAACTTAGTATTCCAATTCTATTCAATCACCTCTAGTAACACTCAGATAATTCTTTTATTATTTTCTATATTTCCATTGTCCAACGTCCAAACAAATTTTTTTCTTCACCTGAGCACGATCTGTACAAGGCTTATGTGAAAACTTCGTGTTTAGGTAATATGTCGCTCATGTCACAATTTCTCCAATGGGAAATGACTAAGGAATTTGTGACCAATATTTGGATCTTTGACATATCTGGATGTACATATTTCGATTCCACCAAAGAAAATAAATTCACTTGAATATCTACAAGACTTTCTGAAACTCTACTTGAATAGATACTTTGTGAAAATTCCAATATTGGGTGAAAATTTTGATTTTCTTGCGCTATTCACTCAATCTTCTGGAAGTGCGAAATTACCTCATTTGCGAAATTACCTCAAATTCTTGTTGTTTCTAATGACATAGGTTCTAAACGACCTTTGATTCGTGAACATACAGCAATGGTCTAATAATATATAGAAAGCGCGTAGAGGCAGAAAAAAGAATCAATGAATAACAATCATGAATTAAGATTCAAACTTCTTATCCGCTCCTACATGATCAAGCCAAAAAGTATCTGTTGTTTATAAAAACTTTTTTTTCTTTCCTATTGGATTTAATGTTTATTATCAGATCATTGACATGAAAGAGAAATTTGGAACGAAAAAAAAACATTTGTCTTCCAAATTGAATTGAATTATTAATATGTCCAATGAATAAGAAAAAGCAATAATGAATAAAAAAAATGATAACTCACAAATACTCAAATCTGTCAAATTAAATGAAATGAAACGTTTCAGGATTATTTTAAATATTAAAAGCCATGGAAGAATAAATTAGACAAAGTTGAATTCGAAATGTGTACATCCCAAATAAATTGTGAATTTTATGAACACTCAGCAGAAATCTGCTTGAATATAATAATCAATCAATCAAGTAGATGGTTACTTGATCACAATAGAATGACAATAAAAATTGTATGAATTTGAAAATGTGTGTAATGTTAGATAATAAAAAGATGAATGTTTTCATGTTTTATTTCATTTCATAAATATTTTTTTATCAAATTCTAAATAATACATTTTTCTATGTTTCTGACAACGTTAAGGAAGACCTGGGATAGAAAAAATGTAATGTCGCTATAATTTAACCTATTATAATTTGTGAAAATGAATTGGCAGTAAGTTCAATATAGTGTCGTTTTTTATTCAGATTTTGATATCATTCAAAACATTCAATTTTATAATTTTATCTTTTACCTATATAGTTTTCAAGGAATTTTTTATTGATTTTGAACACTCGGTTTCATCCTTTAAAATTCATGCTCTGGGTTCTTGAGATGAAAGGAACCATTTCATGTAGCCAGCAATTTTTGTACAAATTGAAAATGCTAAGTTACAAAAAAAGCTACAGACGAATAAAGTTATTTTTTAATTTTCATACATTTCAAAAATTAAATTGAAATTCTCAGGAGAAGTTAAGAGGAAATGAATCAAAACTTAATAAGGGTTATTTTAGTGGAGAATGATGGTTATTCCGCTGAGACAAAATTAATCAATTCCCCCACATTTTCGGATTGTTTGGTTATGGAAATTTGCACTCCACTTTTAGACATTTCCAAATTGAGGTGACTTTCGTGATTGAAATTTCTATTACTTTCAATAAGAGCTATGAATTATTCAATTTTCGAGAGCGTTTCTGAGAAATAGGAAATTAATTATTTTTTTTAAATGTACATTAAGAATGTCATATTTCGATTGAAAGGATTACAAAAACGTTCAATTTCTCTGCTCTTCACTCCTCCTTTACCCTCTGCTAGAGGCAAGTGTTTCTGATAATAATAATGAATAAATTAGTTAACCATAACGTCCATAACAACAATGAAATATTCGTATTCAAATGTCATTTTTATGGAAGAAAGGTTGATTAAAAGTACAATTTGTTAGTTTTGCATTCTGAAAATCAAACCATTCGTTCAGTTGTTAGTTCAATGATCATCTATTTTGCTGATTTTCGTGGATGATCGTACATCCACGAATTTGCTATCATATATGCCCCCTTCCAAATAAAAATTGACCTGTCTGCGTTTTTCTTAAGAATTCATATGTACCTATGACTAATTCAAATACAAATCTAGGGACTAAGAGAGCTTTAATAGAATTTTTGATAGATCGATGTAATTCAATCTTATTTTATTTTCCCAATGAAATGCTTTTTAGTAGAGAAATCTGATGATCGGATAAACATTGGAAATTTGAGATATGAATTGGGGTGGAAATCCTCGCTTTATTTAGGAACCGACGTCGTAAATCAGATCAATATAGCCTTCAGTTTAAAATTTAAAGATCTTATCGAATGAATTTTTCTATAGTTGCAATTCGAATTAGTAGTATGATTCAGAATTATCTTGAAACTAGGGTTATTATAGCATTGAGCATATTGAAATAATTAGATTTATACTCCATGGTTTTAGATATACAAATAGAAATGTGATGTTTCTTAGCTAGATCGAAAGATAACGCCGCACGTTGTGCAATTCAACTGTGCTACGGCAAAGTTAACATGCTCCGTTATGGAGAGGCAGGATATGTATAGCACAGGAACCACTGAGTTGCAATATACGTTTGATACCATCAGTGGGAAACGCCTCGCCAAATATAAAATTCAATAATTCACTTTCCTTCCTGTAGTTGTAAAACTGAGTATAAAGAAGGCATAAATTAAGAACACCCAGTAATAACACTGATAGACTGGAACATAGATAAACTAGTTCTTAGTTTGTCTATGGACTGGAATATATTCATAATTTTGGTGAAAAAATATATTAAAATGATAAGAAAGGCTGTCGAAATTGAAGAATAACGCAAAGAAATTGAATTGTTATAGGTATCTTGCTCAAAAGATATTTTTCTCTATTTCAGTAATGAGCTCATTACATTTTAAAAAAAAAGTGCTGGCTGTTGTGAACTCATTGCAGCATTGTTTTCAGTTTTATTTTTTGTTTTGTGATTTGGATATGGTGAAATAATTTGCAACATTATTCGCAATTTCTCTTAATTCTGGCAGTGTTAAATCATATAGAATTCACGAATTTGATGCGTAATTATAAATTATTTCAAAATTTTAAACGTACAATTCAATTTTCGTAATCTATCAATTTTCGTAACAGTAACACCAATTAATTGCCAAGATACAATATGAAATTCTAGGATGTATAATCCGAATTTTTTATTGAATTTCGACAATATACAAATCTTGACTGAAATAAAGAAAATATCGTCTAATACTCGTTGCAGAAGGCAATTCCAATATTCATGCATTCGAAAACAAGCGAAGAAAGAGTGAGTTTCGAATTTTTCATTCATGTTATAATATGAGCCCATTGTGCAACTTGTTTGAGAATATACTATTTTTGAATAGATAAAATATAGATACAAAAGAAAAGTTATATATTTGTCAGAGGATCTACAAGAGCAATCTTTGAACTCAGTTGTAACTGATTTCGTCTTATAGTCTTTCATTAATAAATATGACCTATAGAAAGTTGACACAAAACTAATCATCAGAAGTTTAATGAAGTATTTGTAATTGAAATTGTAGTGCATTGCTTCTCTATAATATTAACGGAATACAACTCAGATTGAATGCAACAAATTCAGTGTCCTGCAACTATCTAAGAAATGTCAAAGTATATAGCCAATTTATTTTCAAGATTATTCACTAATGCGCTTTTCAATCTATAAGATTCTAGTTTTATCAATATTATTAGGGTGTTCCTTGAGAAATGTTTGTCCTTCAAATATAATAACAAATAGATAGTATTAAAGTAAATTGTATTTCAGGAAAATATTTTTGTATCAACAAAATGAGGTAAACATGAAATATCATACTTATAATAAAATATTTGGTCTACAAACAAATTTTCTTTTGAAGGTAAAAGTATGTATGTGTGTGTTCATTGTCATGGTTTGAATTGTGTAATTACTCATAATTGAAATTCATACACAAGTTTTGATAACTAGTACTGCAAGTTATTAAAAAAGGAGCAATAATGAAATTTTTTTTATCTTATTTCCTATTTCCTGAAAATAAATTTCTTTTGATGGTATCAATAAAATATTACACACCCTCAACATTATCCTGATTGAATTTTTGGCAAATAGGTTATCGATGAAAAAAACACCTTATTCCTCAATACCCTCAATGAAAAATTTGTTTCGAATAGACATGGAAAATAAATTCTTAAAACTATCATAAAAGAAACAACATGTCAGAAAAAAAAAATACGAAAACTAATTAATAATGGTAGATTAACATACGCTATAAAAATAAACAACAAGTAAAAAATGGAAAACAAAAACAAACAACAAGTTGAAATATCTGATGGCAAATAAATAAAATAGACAACTCCAGGACCAACAAATAATAAAACATGTTATGATCGAAAATATCAAGCCATTTCACAAAATAAAGCACTTGTTTATTAAGCCTAAGGTTTACTAACTCTTCCAAATATCTCAAAAATTAAAAATTGTACGACTATAATTATGAACTAAATACTATCACTAAAACTCAAACAAGCATAATATTTCTTATGAACAATCAAGTGCAACTGCGAATTGGAAAAATTGGCATCATTTAATTGTTGTCACAAAACTTTTCTCTTTCATCAGCCATTGTCGAATCAATTTCAGTTAACATTATCGAATGAACATATCCATGGAAAACATCTATTGAAATTGAATTGGCAATAATTGACGAGTGGAAAATAACGTCACCACTTACTAAAACTTTACGATATTCAATCTAAAAATATTCAATAACATGAGGATATGCTTATTTGTAGGGATATTGCTACTTTTTGTGATTGATGGAATACAATTATAAATAATTATATTTAATTATTATTTTTTTGTAAACAGTTGATCTAATGGGGTCTCTTATGAAGTGGATCACCAGTAGTAATAATTCTTCTTGATGGCGATTCAGTATTAACAGTATTCTGTGGTTGTTCAAACTTTGCAATCCTTGAACCACCAGCTAATAATTCTCTTATATGCTGAACAATTAGGTCAATTGCAACTGCAATAAAGGAAATTAAAATAAATTAATAACAGAGAACGAGTAGTACTGAAAAACACAGGATTTAAGAAATAAAATATGTTATGCAATTTATACTATTGCCATTTTGAATAATTCATGCAAGTACTGGTATTAAATGTACGGCAGCTTAATCCCTAATGTCCCAGACTAGAAAATCTGGTCATTAAATAAAAAAAAATGTTCTTCACATGTCTTCTTTCAGCAGCATAAGCTAGCAAGCCTTTGAATTTTCTGCTACTGTAGTAGTGTATTTTGCTCACTGATAGTTTGTAGACACTGCTTTCAAAATATTATCAATAACTTCACAAAACTAAAAATGATAAAAATGAAATGACTATGAGGTGGATGGATAGGTGTAAAACAAGAGATGAGTAACTGATAAATATATAATTACCTAAAATACTGGGTACATATGAATATGTGTGATTTCATACATAAATATGAATACAAAGTCGATGTAGAAAAGTATAAAATGGTATATGCTTATTGACAAAATAAGGTTAGTTAATTTCTTATTTCTCTTCGTATAATGTGTTGCGTTGTGCCACTGACACCATTAACACCGTTAACGCTGGGTTTTCCGTGAATGATATCCAAGATGTGACAAACAATCAGGTCAATAGCCACTGCAACATGAAAAGAAATAACGTCAGAATTTTGGCGAAGAACTGTACATCACAAATGTAGGTACTTCACAATATCATGCAATTCAATTTACATCGGATTTATAGAACAATTTGAAATGAATGACCTACAGACCATAACCAGAGTATTCGCAATATTAATATTGTGAATTCTAAAATTAAAAAACTATAAATGAAAAAGAAAAAAAGAACTTTTCTGTTTTAAATACATAGAAGAAACGATAATAGTATTATAATTTGCACCATAGTAATGCAGTGATATAATACTGCAAGAAGAGAAAAGAAAATAGGAACAAGACTCAAATATAGTTTAAACACATGAAGATTGAAAATAATCAGTTCTTTATAATTTTATGATTGAAAATATTTGATGAATATTATCAATTCATTCTACTCTGTTTTCTTTTTATTTTGGACAAAGAGGCATTTTTGCCATAACTATTAATTGTAATCCAGAAATAGTGAATTATGGTTATTTTTATACATATATATCTCACCGTGAAACTCAATGAGAGCTCCGTTTTAGTTGCTCAATTCAACAGTACTACTTTTCACCAGGTAAATATCCATAACAGATGCTAAGAAATAATTAATTCTATTTAATTTAAGAGAAGTCAGATTACCTACATTATTGTTATTTTGTTCAAATTATGAATCTAAACTAGTTGTTTTTAGACTACACTTCGAGATACAATACGATAAAGATTTCCGTAAACTGCCGACACATACAAATCCAATATAATTTCTATACTTATAACAGAACGTCGATTATATTACGCACTTCAATACTTGTTAACCGCAATACGGAAAATCCGCTAGTAGAAAATTCATATGATAAAAATTTTGCTGCGATTCAACTGATAATTTGATCTTCTTTCGAGTGATGATTGATTCTCGATTTCATAGTTACAACTAAACTCGAGACATCGTTCTTGCAAAAAAAATTTCCAACGCAAAAGCTGAAACAATATTTCATCAAACTAGTCTTCCACCTAATTTCATCTAAATACTTATGAATATTGCAGTGACTATTGTAACCATCTACCTAATTATTCTTTCGTTAATTATCAGGAAATTCCTTTCTATTGATCATTATGATATTTCTACTTACATATTTAGATTACTAAATAAATAATATTTGTCAAACCCAAGAGCATTTTTATTGAACCCACCCAAAATATTCTATCAACCAGATTTTTCTTAGAAGAGACACATAGGCACATTGATTTCACATCTCATAGAATACAAAAATAATAGCTTTTAGTTGTAAGTTTTGTTTTTTTTTAATAATTGCAGCAGTTATAGTACACAATATAAAATGAATAGGATAAATGAACTGGCAGCTATCTAGGTGGAGAGTAAAACACAAAGAACATGCAGTCATCATGAGTGGTGATAGAGGGCTTTCATTCTTTAAATTTTGCCAGTAATGCACAACTCAACTAATAATGAGAAGCATTTGAAGCATTGGATATTTCATTGGAAGCCAGCCGTCAAAATAAGCACTAAATACATATTTCCAATTTCCTTCATCATGTTTTAATTGGAATGACTTCCATTAAATATCGATGTCTAATTTTCATTGGTTTTTTCAGAACATAAAGACCCAAACTCTATCACATAGATTGACAAGAGTTTAATAGATGCTATGATAAGAAACTAATGTAAACCAAACTTAATTTTGAACAAATTTCTATTGATCTTTTACTTTTGGCTAACTAATGAAAACATGTACATTCATTGATGTTAAATTCACAATCAAATATATTTATAAAATTTTATTTACTTACTCTCACAACCATCTACCAAGTATATTATATTTACAATTACTTACCAACATTGTCAGCTCCACGAGGAATGATAACGTCAGCAAATTTCTTAGTCTGTAATAATATAAAATATTGTAATTGTAAACAGAATATAACCAAAAAATAAAAAATGTGCATTCATACTTACTGGTAAGCAAAAATCATCAAAAGCTGGTTTCACAAAATTTATATACTGATTAAGAACTTGTTCCAGTTCCCTTCCTCTTTCACCTATGTCCCTTTTCACTAAAATAAGATCAAAACTCTAGTTCAAGGATATCAATTGATAAAACAATATATTTTACCTCTTCTGGCTAATCTTGTATCTGAATGTGTGTCCACAAAAAGCTTCATATGGAATAGTTTACGAACTTCTGGGAAATAGAATACTAGAATTCCCTCAAACAATACAACATCAGCAGGATATATCGTAATTAGTTCATCTTTCAATCTGAAAACAAATGATTGTTAAAAATTCTGCTTAAATCTACTCATGAAAATAAGTTACTGAGGATATATTTCGAATAGTTTAAACTGAATTGTTATTGAACAAAAGAGAGAAATAGCAAAATCTCATTGGAATTTTTATTATTGATATTATTGAATATAATTCCAGCAAATCCTTTTTTACTCACAGCGTATGACTTTTGTAATCATATATGGGTATTTTGACAATTTTTCCAGCAAGAATATCCAACAATGTTTCTTTCATGAGTGTTTCATTGAATGCATCAGGGTGATCAAAATTGAATTGACCCTTTTCTGCTTTTGCCATTTCGGCTGGTGTTAGATCTCTATAAAAGCTATCCTGTGATATGCACACTACCTGTCTCTCCGCATGATTTACGTTTTCTTGTCCAAGCTTCTCCATTATTCTTTTGCATACTGTACTCTGAAATTTATGCACAATTCCCTTATGACAGTTCCTTCTTTGTTATTTCAAATCAATAATAGTAATACAGAAGTATCAATGTATTCCATTATCTAACACTTGAATATTTCCTTGTAAGGAAGAATAATTAAAACTTACTTTTCCACTGGCTGTACCTCCAGAAACACCAATAAGAAATGGTGTGTTACTATTTGAACCATTCATTTTAAAACTGTTTCGTCTAGAATCAGACATAGGTAAATATTTATATTGTATACTCCAAATGAACTCAGGATGAGATTTCAAGTTTCGAATATGGCCATGTATCTCAAGACGAAATTTTGATTTGTACGCATCTTATTACCAATTTTTCCTTCAGCCATAACAATAGGTAAATTTGAGGTTAGGTCAATGAAGACAGATCTTTTTTTTCTTGTGATTCTTACAGCATGTTTTCATCTAACCCATCCAAATATTATGATAATTAGTTGTGAAAACAAAAAAATAGGTTATTTAGTGAGTGGAAAATGTCACTGTCTTCAATGAGTGCTCACAGTAGAAATTTTTTCATTATTTTGAGACGGGAATGATTGACTCACGCTTGATGAATCCGTGTTTCACTACTTTCACTATACTAGTGTAACATCTTTGATCCGTGTATACCGGGTGGTTTAAAAGTCAGGAAACGGTGAATTTATTTCGCGCACCGGTGGGAAATCGGAATTCAGATACTGGGATCTTTAGTTATTTTCGCCCGAGGAATCGAATCAGATTCTGGACCCAAAAGGGCCATAAACGAAATATGACTCCCAACTTTGAATTTTCAAATGCAAACTCATCCTTTTTATTGCAGATTCGGATTCAGCGGGAAATTTTTACATCCGAATTGGTTGAAACCAATACTTTTTCATCTTTTTTTGGGCCCTATGCAGCGTTTTTTGTTAAAAAATCTGGGAGCGTCCATTCAGATCAGGATGTGAAAATTCATATTCTGATACTAAGGTAATAATAATCGTCTTTATTGGGCGAAAGTTTCACACGTGGAACAATTACCGGAAAGTTCCGGATAAAATATTCGAAGGGGAATCAAATTGTCCTATTGAAAATGCAAAAGACTATTTAATTCCCCATGTTACGAAGGCACATGACATTTCCATTTAATGCACGAAGAGGCACTGAGGAAATTCTGAAATATGAAATTTGACATGATCGAGTTAAGTCCAGCTAGCTGGAAATGCAATTTGTCGCGTTGGTGCCCTAATTGAATGCAATTTTCTGCCATTAAATCATGCGTTTTTCCACTAAAGGATGCATTTCGTTCTTTGAGGATCATCTCGCCTAGAATATGCGAGAGTTGATCGAATTAAATTCTTCTTACTTGGAATTAGAATAATACAAGTCTGAAGTTAAATCCGACAGTATTTCACCATTGGTCATCTGTGGGCCAAATCGGCAACATTGAAGGGCGCCAGTTATGAAGTCATCATTGATAACAATCAACAATGATCAAAACAGCTTGAATGCTCAAACAATGAATTGTTGTTATTCCCAATGATAATCAGGTAATTCGCTTGAAATCGATTATAAGATTCTATAAGCATTACGTTACATTGTCAAAATATACTAACTGACAAAGAAACTGCAACACTCAGAGAGGCTGTTTCAATTTTTTTTTTGTGAAACATAGATAGTATAGCAAGGAGTGAATGATTCAAATTTGGAGAAAAAAAGAAGGGTTTACAATTCTTTTTTAATAAATTCGTTGATAATGTGTTTGTTCACCGCGATTATCTATACACTCCCCAACACGACTCGGCATAGATTCAATAAGATGGTCTGTTTCTTCTTGAGGGATACTATCCCAAGATACCTGTACTTCATGTCTCAGAGCCACCAAAGTAATTTTCCAAGCCTTCTACCCATGATGTCCCAAACATCATTTACAATGGTCGTTTCGAAGAAGTTTAAACTAACTCTGACAACATGAGGTCGGGCATCATATCTTGCTGGATTCTAGAGCCAGTTAAGGTACGAGAGAACATATTGGTCCTCTATTTCTTGAAGGTAACGCAGCGCTGTCATGTTATCTGGAAAAAAGACTTAAGGTGACCTGCTTGCATGTGCAATAGCATACCATACCATAACTCTTATTGTCCGGTGTATATGTCGCTCAACATCGAACTGAGGTTCACGTCTTTCTCCCCGACGTCGTCCAACCCTTCTTCGGCCATCATTTGCACCCAGGGAGAATCGAGATTCATCAGAAAAGACGACATGATGCCATTCCAATGTTGACGTTCTCTGTACCACTGTAATCGTTGCCGGCGATGCTCAAGCGTCAGAGGTAACACAAGATATGGGGTCGATAATGTTGCAGTCCAAAAGACTTTATCCGGCGGTAAACCGTTCAGACAGTTACAGGATGGCCTTGTTCTCCTAATCACTCATCAGCCAAAGATCTAGTTGTCACAAATCGGTCTCTAATGGTCATAAATCTTAGACGTCGATATTGAACTTCATTTGTGCCCCTTCGACGTTCGGTGCCTACTCTTCTTCGATTTTGGACATTATCAAACAACGCTTGACATCATCTCATAACAGTAGTTGGGTTTCTATTCTAACCTTTTAAGGTCAGTGATTTCTGGAAATAATAACCCCACCTCACGTAGACCAATAATTCTACCTTTTTCAGATTCACTTAGCGATAAATTTCGACTTTAGATCTCCTCGAACAGCTGGTCTGTAGTAAAATTTAAAAACTTGCAAAAATCAACTACAATAATGAACAAAAATTGTTATCATAAAAAAACCTTCACCATTTTTTCTCCAAATTAAATCATTTACTCCTTGCTTTGCTATACTATCTGTTTTACAAAAAAAAAAAAATTAATCTAAACAGCTCCTTCTGGGTGTTGCAGTTTCTTTGTCAGTTAGTATATTTGAAAGCCAACAACGAGATAAATAATTCATCTCTCAATTAAAGAGAAGATCAGCAAAAAACTACTTGGATGCTGGTAGCTAGTCAGGTGTTGTTGTCGAAGATTCATTTAATGATGATGTGTGCGAGGAAAATAACTATATCGTAAAAAAATTCAAAGATCAAACGTTGATATGTAACCATAGCATAGGAAGAAATATAATCGGCATAGTTGTCAAAATTTTAATCTGTTAACAAATCGATAATTGTTAATTTAGGTACATAATTTACAACATTTCGCAAGTTATCAACAGTGCAAGCATAGATCAAACCGATACTTGCATTCTTATTACTGAATTTGATCCATTCAATTGATTTCAAAACGTCTCGACAAATAAAATTCGTATTATCAGTTGTCAAGAATGGATCGTTTGTGCCAACAAACGCCACTCCTTTTTGTCTGGCAGGATCATAAACTACTTTCCAATAAACTTCCGGAACAGGAATTCCTCTCTGTGAGAGACTGTTATAATAGAGGTAGAGAGGAGATGAGGAATACTTGGTTAAAACTAGGTTTCCGTATGTTCCCGTGAAGATCTTCAAATCGCTTCCTCTCCTACTAACATACGATCTGATCCTCCACTCTAGGGTGTTCCAAGATCCAGAGTTGATAATTTCCCACTGCGGAGCTGCGTTCACATAGTAGAAAGAGGCATTTTGTTGAGAACCATAAACGAAATCTCCCTTTGGTGCTAAATGACCACGTGATAGGAAAAACGAAGAATCTCCGTCTTTGATGACATCCGTGGAGTCGGAACTAAGATTCAACTGTTTGTTAATGGTTAAACGTTGGACTTTCCTCGTATACAGAGTTTCAACGCCCTTTCCGCTCACGTGGAAGAAATTTCCTTCTTGGAAGAAAGGTCTCCGTCCAGATAGTTCATGATTGTCGATCAAATGCGTCAGGTCGTGCTCTGTATAATATGTTTTTTGTTCTTTGTCATCGAAACATATCCTCATTTGTCTTAAGAACTTGTCTTGGCCTAATTCGAAACCCACCTCGATTTCTCTACCGCTGTATTCGCAAGATTTTCCTGTGTATCTTGCGGTACTTTTGATATCATCTTCACAGTACATTGTGGTAACGTCAACGTTGTCATCGAAGACATTGAAGGTGGTTTCGGTGATGCATGTCATTTCGGTCCATTTTACGCCAATGTTGAGGCTGGAGCCAGGACATCCTATACTGATTGTTCTATCTCTTTCTAGAACTATGGAGTCATCTTCGGGGTAAACAAATGATCCGTCTTTCAAGTTGAAAAATAGCGGTGTCCTGTCGAAGGTGTTGAGGGGTATTTGGCAACCTGAAAAGAGTGAAAAGTTATGTACTTTATAGTTCAATATTAGTCTTCATTATCCACCATAGATATACAAGGATTAAGGATAAAATGCAAAGATAGCATGATGATTGTGTTGTGTTAAATGAATCACTGTTGTATAAATGTGATATTATTTTGTTATTTTATATTGTTAATTTTATTTTATACAAAACATATACATATGAAAACATCCTCCATAGAAGTTAGATCAGGCATTTAGCTGGTCACCATTTGGGATTTCGATCATGACTTCAAAAAAATATCAAGTATTCTATATTTTTGGATTGGTAATATTAGCACCATCGAAATATGTAGAAATATAAGAAAAGCACCCATGTGATGTCAGCATTTTTTGGCTGTTCATGCATCAATTTTACCATTGGAGACCACACAACTGTATATAACTATTGGCGGTCTGCAAGGTTACATTTGATGCATGAATCAACGAGCGCTCATGAAATTTGAAGTCAGTGCTTTCCTCATTTTTTGTTGACATTCTGCTTCAATATTCTATATTGATGAGTCGCTTTTAACATGCAGTATTGCACGAAGCTTGAAACTGTTATTCTATACAGGCAAAATTTAAACTTGGTATGAACTGTTTTCACTGAAATATTAGTTTTGTTTTTTGACATTCTGAATCTATCTGAATAAAACATATTATTGTCTCCATTTTCCATATCTACTCGTTTACATCGATGAAATCTCTAAACAAAAACATTCACGAGAAGCACTAACTCGGCATCAATGGATTTAAACACTGGAAAACCGCAGAACTATATGATAGAGATATGATTCATTATAATGTAATGTTATTAATTATAATGTATCATACGTTCAGATAATTAAGAAATATTCGGTATTTTCTTTCATTAATTTGGTCTAGTTTTTGTTTGGCGATCAATAGAAAATTTCGCAAAAATTTTCATTCGATTTCGATATAAGTGCACACAAAATCTCGACTTGATAGGATCTGTGACTATAGAAATATTGGGACATTCTTTTGCAATATTCTTCTTGAATTTTCTTTGATTCTGATGATGTGAGCATCTTCAATATCCGAACGGAGCTTGAGATTGTTATTTAATATCAACATTATCAATATCAACTCCTCCGGTTTTAATTGAGTTATTTTTTTTCAATATTCTTTTTCAATTTTCTATGGTTGTGATAACACGAATAACATGAAATTTTGCAGGAGCTTGAAACTGCCATTCTTTATCCAAATGCGAATTTTCATCTTGATTAAACCTGCAGTTTAGAAAATATAAGGAATACAAAATTTTGAATTGCCATATTGCCGGAATTTCTTGTGAGTCTATTCCTCAGAGTGATAAACATAGATAGAGGGACCATATGTCATTTTCAGTAAGCAAATTTTGTTCCTAACTTGAACTATCAAATTTGACATAAAGCGCACGGAAATGAAAATATATCAGTGATACGATATTTAGCTCAATTCGCGAGTTCCTTCACGAAGAACTCACTTCATAGGTCCCATAGTGAATCAATGTTTCATATTAACTCAAAATATATGGAAATAAATACCTAAATATATCAGAAATTCAGAAAACAAACTTCAAGCGCGCCAAACGACGTGAAACCACCGATGACACTAGGAGAGCAAAAGTTGCCAAACCTTGGATTTCAGCAGGTAGATACAGAATAAAATAAATATTCTGCTTATTATAAAATCGACAAATCGGATCACAAATATTCAAATTTGCATAGTTAATCCGGAATCAAAATGAATATATTTCATTCAATATAATATACATTCATAATGATATAGTAAAATTGTTGATTTGAAAGTATATCACAATCCGACAACGTAATCTAACCATGTTGGGAACATGTGAAAATTGCATATACTCTCTCTCTATATCTGTTTATGACTCTATGGTCTATTCTCTATTCGAGATCCAAGCCTACCCTGTAAATTTCAAGTAAAACTAGAACTAAAAATAACAAACATGGTGACAGAATAAATGTTCAAAAATATTCAATTCTGAATTGTAAGTGCCTACACACGCAACTACCCATAACGCCACAAAAAATTTAGTTTTGATATGTTTAGAGTGATAAGGCCTTATTTCCGACAACAACATAACATGGTTTTCATTAAGAGGATGATTTACGACTTCTTCCCCACTAATCTTTATTGGCAGGAAACAGCGGAGGGTTTATAGAATGAAGTTCTTAATTTCCTGAAAAATGTTTTTACGACATTGATAATTATCGGCAGATATAGTCCTTGTGTTCCGAAACAATGGGCCACAATTCATTTATCATTCGATGTCCTATAGTAGGGCAAAAAGTTGGATGCTCGAAACTTGGTTGGAATTGAATATCAGTTTCCGGAGAATTCAGAAACTTTCTGCTCGGATTTTTGTATCAAACTCTAGTCCCATTATACGATACGATATCCTTTCTTATAACATAACTGGAATTCGAGATATTTTTATTCAAATGGTGAAACCATAACATAAAATAAAAAAAATATGACGGTAAAATTCATATTTGATTGATTCAATTCACATATTCCATCAATTTCTTGTAATTGGGAAAATGACTTCTTTTTATAACAAGAATTTGAAGTTGAATTTTTACAAGTTGAATTTTCAAATGAATGAATGAATGAATTTAAGATTTCTTAATTCATACGTCAATTGCGCCCTGAGAGCTCACATAACTGTAAATAAGTGGTCTCCAAGGGTGCAATTGTAGCACGAATGAACGAACGCTCCAGATTTCAAATCAGTATCTTTCTCATTTTTTTCCGATATTTTGCTTGTCGCAAAGTGTGAAAGTGTTGTGAAGACGCTTACAATACGAATTTCAATAGGTAGGTATCTGAACCTACTACGCAAATTTCAAGTTTTTAGGTGATCTAGGTCCTTCCGTTAGAAAATATACAGTACGTTTTCTGACGAAATTTTCTCAATTCGAATGATTTAAACAGCCACTATATCTGATTTAATCGTGTCCACAGCGTGTACGATGTATTACATAATAGGAAATAATGAGAAAATCCAATCAATAAATTTCAGAGAAAAAAATAGTATAAATTAAAAATTTTTAATTTACAATTGTTTTTTCTGAAATTTATTAATTTGGATTGACAAAATACCTTATCAACAAAAGTCATGGAATTCGTTCTAATATTGATAAAAAAAAATCAAGAATCATTTTCATGTTTCATATTGCAGAGCCTCTGTTAAGACTCAATATATCTGATTTTTTAATGACCAAAATCATGGAATACTTACAATTTATAGAAACCTACAAAAAAATTCTTAAATTTGAAAATTATTAGATAGGTATTTATGCAATGATAATTAATACATATGATAGAATTCCTAAAATAATATTACTGCTAATTAGTTTTTGTCGAAAGGGAAAATAATCATTGACCTCGTTATTGACTAAAATTTGCAGTGTTTCTAAAATTAAAAATTAAAACCATGTGACCGGCATAAGGAATTTCATAGATTAATTTATTCAAAAATGAATTGGGATATACCAAC
This sequence comes from Harmonia axyridis, assembly GCF_914767665.1. Taxonomy (NCBI): domain Eukaryota; kingdom Metazoa; phylum Arthropoda; class Insecta; order Coleoptera; family Coccinellidae; genus Harmonia; species Harmonia axyridis. The sequence goes on from NC_059503.1 coordinate 14,383,283, forward strand.
AGATGAATTTTTATAGAAAAATTAGATTGATGTGGATTATAGGCAAGTTTCCAACTTTTTCTAATGGAAATTAAAAACCATTCAGTAGTTTTCTTCTTTTCGAAAATTGAAATATAAACTTACGGTCTTTGAAGCAACAATTTCCTGTCAGGATCAACACCAGGAGTAAAACAAAACACGAAATTAAAATAATTGAAAGAATAATAACATTCCGTTTCAACATCGTTTATTTGGAGGTTATGTCGAGGTAAACAAAGGTGAAGCTGATTATCATCGTTCAAATACTCTCCTAACTCTCCAAGCCGCAGTCACATTGATGCAGTTTGATATCAGTTTCTTTACGATATGAAATTATCGGAAACTATTATAACACAATGTTCATTACTTCATTCAATAGTATGGTTCCACGATAAACTTTGTATACAAATTCTACACGCTAACTTAACTTAAGCTCGTTCAAGGTTTACTACCATACCATAGACCAATAATCTATGACCATATGATGAGAGATTCTCCTGTTTTCTCGTCCACGAATAGACATACCAAATACACTACCCGACAATTGAAGCGCATAGGTATATCTACTTGCATTAATCTGAAAGTTCCGTTGAAACATACCTCAATTAATTGTAGGCATACTTACTCTTAAGAACATCACGTTATAGGGAATATTTTTACTTACTTCCAATTTCCCTTTTGAGCGGACGTTTCCGGAAATAATAATTTCAAATTTCATGTTCATCGCGTCATCAATATCGAAATAAAATTAACCACGACGGAGATTTTGTATTTGACATGAAATAACTCTTCGAGCTTCGTGGAAAATTTCAAGTTGATAACATCATCATAATCATAGAAAATTTAAGATGATTATTGGAAAATGAATACTCAAGATTTTTGTTATGACAGATCTAATCGGGATGTGATTTTGCGTTTAGAAATTGAATAACAATTTCAAACTTAATGCAGAATCGTGTTGATCGCCAAATGAGAACTAGATCAAACTCAAGCAAAACATCGAATGTTTCCAAAATAACAGTTTGAGATATGTAGATGTGGAATAACCATTCGAATGTTGATGCCAAAATTTAAGAAGATTGTATCATCTGAACTTATTAGGTATTTGGATGAATTTAGGAACAACAATGACATCATTTTGAAACACATCTCATTTATACAGTTCTGTAATTTCCACAACCGTATAAATGTTCATCGAGCGTTGATGCCAGGTTGTTCAGGTTGGAGCTTTCTTTGAAATTTTCCTTCGGAGATTTTTTTGATGAAAATGAGTAAAATATTTTTTGCAGACGATAATGTTTCATTCAGATATAGTGTGTAGGTATACTTTAAGTATTAATAGTTTAATTGGACAACATTATTAAAATAAATTATTGCATTCTATTATTGTATTATATTTAAAGATAATAAATAATAACCATGACAAAAATTTTGGGAATATGCAAGATGGATCCAATTATAATAAATTCCTGAAGTATGATCTACAATTGGAGAATGTATATTGAACTTTATATAGCAAACATAACTACTATAAGCACTTACTCCAAATGGGCTCACTTACTTCCTTGAGCCCTTTATGGTTCTGCATGTTGCTGAACCTCCTCTGCCAACTGAACGCTACTCAAAAAGGTTTACACGTCAGAGGCAACCTTAGAATATAGATACAGGGGACAGTAATACTACCCCTCTCAATATCCTGCTATACATGGATTATTTCAAACCAATAACATAACAACTAATAAATAATGGTTAAACTAGACTCTAGAGTAAACTATTTGAGAATTGGCAATAAACAATTTATGATTGCCATTTTCGATATTTTATTCTAGATAAAGGCCTACTAGATGTTAAAATACATTATAATGCCACCGTATATTTATCAGGGAAGATACTGGAATAGTTATTTTTGATCATAAGGTCAGAATGGTTCTCGCACAGTCGTGATATTTAAGAGGAAAAAGAACCATGATTTCACCGCAGCCAGCTTTTAGTTTTCGTTTCAGCAGGATGACACTATTTGCCAAGCCGCCAGCGGAACATCTTGATCATGTCATATCTCTTGTGATTTGGATTTATGTCTGTGTTTAAGACGTGAAGTTTATACCAATAAAAGTCGAAACACTACAATATCAATGTAATCTCTACACGTCATTAAAATTCCCTTTTCAGAAACCACGATAAATTACGTAATTTCCTTCAATCTAGAAAGAAAATTTTAACGAAGATTAGGAAATGTTGCTTCCTCGAGATTATATGGATGGTGGAATGAATATGACTCTTAAATGTTGTCGAAAGCACTTTAGGCTCATTACTTGCAATAATAAACATATGAAATTGTATAAGAATAAGATTTTAAGAATTGATGCACAAAGGGCCAGGCACCTGAATAAAAATATGTTAATTTCAAATGTAAGTATTTTTTTTTGTAGATTTTATGCTCTCATTAATAAAAGCTGATCAGAAAACTCTGGTCAACGCTGGTTCCCAAGATACAGGGTATTCAAAGTAGACAGCGAAAAAAGCTACAAATGTAATATTATCATTACCAGGGAAAAAAACTTAAATAGTTTTTTCGCTACTTTGCATCAGCTAAAAAGGCTATTTTTCATTGATCGCTAAGGTTGTTTAATTTTGTCGGAGTATTTTATCTTCAGTTCATTAGTAGGCGGAAAACGTACCGCTCAGCTGTTTTATTCATTCAATGTTTCATTTTCATTATTCATTGAATATTTCGCTATTTTCATTAGAATATTAAAGAAAATATGAATTTTATAAAATAATTTCTGAATAGTAAACTATATCCAGCAATTCTCTGCTCTGAAGCGGTACCTATTCAGCCAGTCTCGTGGACATAAAAAGTTCATATGGGTAACTTAGGTCTTTTTTGATAATTTATCATTTTCGTCAACTACAATGAATTACAAACATTTTTGCAGAACACAAACGGAAAAAATATCCGGTGTATTCACCTGTATCACGCAAATTTGAAAATGTTCAACATCTCGCGGAATTCTTCCAAACTTGAAATAAATATATAACTACCATTTGATTTACATATTCGAATTCAGAATTGATTAAGCTTTCAGAAAATATGAAAGAATATTGGAAAGTTAATTTTGCAAGAAACGATTCCTTGTTTTCTAGAAAACTGGAAGTTCAAATGAAAAAACATTTGGTGAGAAATCGTCTATAGGCCTTCTTATTTCGATAACAAGTCGAATTTGCCAATTTTTCAGAAAAGCGGTTTTTCCTCAATAACTTTCCATGCCTTGTTTTGATAGTTTTTCCAATAACACACTTGGATAGCCCGTGAAAAATACTATCATATTGATAGGTCACTTTTCAATTTTTCTCGAAGGATAAGCCACAAATTCCAGTGACCCGCTTACGTGAAACACCCTGTACAAGGCAAATACCCACCCTGTATACGTTCGCAAAAAAAAATATGTGTTTCCATAATTCTTATGACGCGCTGATCCTGTCGAAAATTAGAGCGATATTTATGAATTGAATAGTTGAGTAGTTCCGGCATGTTTACTCTTAGCCCCATCTTGAATATCTAGGGTAAACTCAGTTTCCATAAATCGCGGTATTTCATGCAAGCTTGCGTGGGGGATCAAGGGGAATCGCCTATGGGAAATATTTGATCTAGAAGGAATTCCTCCGACACAGATACATTATGCAGGTACAACGCTGAAAAGTTCACGAAATATCAAGTAGTGTTCTAATATTCTCTTGCGCCAGACGGTACTGAAGTCTCTAGAGGTTTTTTCTGTCATCCGATAATATTTCGTTTTATTTTATTCCGATGATGAAATTCGGGAATGTTCTTCGAGAAAATGTTCAAATCTCTTATTTCATTTATTATGTGCTATAAAAATGATAATTTGAAATATTATTTATTATTTGGAAAACCGCAAAAGGTTTAGAACACATTCATATAGTTCACAAATAATATAGAAGCATATGTTGATTATTCTCAAGAAGTCTTGAATTTGTACATCAAATTAATCTTATTATATGTTTATTGGTGGATGCGCTCATTTCTTCTTCTGTGGTTGTCCAGAATCAGTAGAGTTGTGTATGAATCTGTTAAGAAGCCAGAAACCTAACCATTCTCGATCATTAATTGAAATAATATTTTCATTTTCTTCTCAGTGAGGTTGGGGTGTATGCGATTATATTATGCAAGAACCATATTGTTTGTTTGTGGGATGGTTGAAAAAATAATATAGATATCTAACTGAGCTAGATGGTTTTCTGTATCAATCAAGAAATAATTCATTATAAGGTCCTCTGAAGAATAATTATTCAATACTTATTTGGAAAATTTGATGCCTCCCACTTGCGTTTAACAAATGATATCGTCAACATATTTCTTGATAGAAGCTATTTCAAAAGGAATATTTGTTGAAACGCTATAATGAAGATTATGACCTCACCAGCTTAGATGTATACTATCCTTCTCTATTCAGCAACATTTCATCGGCTCTCTTTCATCTATTCTATAAAAGTGGAACCGATTTGGTAATCAAACCTCCATACAACAAACATTACTTCCGCCGTTTTTTCCGAAATTCGAGGTTTTATTGTAAAAAACTGGTTAAACATTTATGATTCGAAGTATTGTCCATCGCTGGCCACTACTTTCTCCTATCTTTCGGGCAGCGTACGAATCCCGTGTTGAAAAACAGGTCATCTTTTGAAGCTATCCACGAATCGATCCAATTTTTTACTTCTTCATAAGACCGGTTTCAAAAACTCAAAATAAACCACGCCTAGCTGGTCCCACCAAATACTGAGCATGTCCTTGAAATTGTGAATATTCGGTTTGGTCGTCGACCTGGAAACATGACCGCGATATCCCCATGATCGTAATCAACCCATTTTTTCTTCTTCTTCAGTCACAATGCGATGCAGAAATCCCTTTCGTTTCTGCCTTGCAAGCAGATGTTCACAAGCAAACGAACACCGTTCAACATCTATCGGCTTCAACTCTTACGGCACTCAATTTCCTTGTTTTTGAATCATTCCCATGACTTTCAGGCGTTTTGAAATGGCTTGCTGCGTCACTTCCAATGATCCTGCCAATTCTTATTGCGTTTGACACGAGTCTTGATCATATAATATCTCCAATTTCGCATCTTCGAAAACCTTCTCTCTTCCCCTGCCATGCTGGTCTTCGACCGCAAAATCACCATTCTTGATACGTTGAAACCACTCTCGGCATGATTTTTCACTAATAGCGGCCTCATCATGTATATTTGAGAGCATTCGATGAGCCAAAGCCGCATGTTTCTTCATATTAAAGCAGAAAATTAAGAGCTCCGCAATTGACGAGAATTTGGCTCGTAAGCTGACATGTTTAATCGAGATTAACTTTATGATGCAGACACAAATCGACAATATTTCCATGGCTTTATGTTTGAAAATACCTAAGCTCATTTATGACATCTTCGATCTTTTAATTTCGACTACCACTTACCGCCACAGCTATCTATTGCAAAATGACGGAAGCAAGTTGTACACTTAATATAAGATAAGAGTACTTTCCCACCATCATTAAATTATTTCGTTTATCAAGGTACATTAACTATTGCTTCAACAGATTCACCTCAGAAATCTTCATCATTTGATCAACTATTATTACCGAATGAGCAATAAAATCAGCAATCCAACACAATAACCTCAACCCCCGTGGTGCAGTTAATTTTCATATAGGTTCACAAAGAGCATTATTTAATTTTATATTTCGCCGAAATTTTAATTCTTTCCATACTTGAACACCCCCTACTATGCTGAAAGCAATTAACTCCGATAAATTATGAGCAGGCTGTGTTCCACATGCTGCCACCTGAGATGGTTGTACTGAATAATTTGGGAATAAAGCCATGCAATCATAGCTTAAGAGGAATCTGGGAGATATGCTCCAGAATGAAATACACTGATACCTCAACTCAAACAAGACTTGAAAAACGGATGAATGGACTGTAATGATGAATTAATTGGAATTAGGGATGTAAATAGGAGAAACTTCGTGAATTGATATTAATGGGAGTGCATATATATACATGAAATGTGAGAGGAAATCTCTTCTTAAAGGTCGATGTTGAGCGGCAAGGAAGTCGAGTATACACCTTGATTTTAATTCTATTAGGAAGATGGATGATACCCATTCATCTTACGATGATTTTAGTCTGATATTTAAATAGATTCTGAAGATGTAATAGAAAGCTAATTTGTATTTAGACGGGTGTTATTTATATATCTACATCTTACGAAATATCCCAACTCGTTGGAACAACTCGAAAATTATTATTATACCGCGAGATTTGAACTCTGGGATTTGCTGTCAATCACATTATTCACAATTTCATGGCTCCGAAAAAAGTCTAATAGACAATGAATTGGTGATTAAAACATTAGAATCGATAGAGGATGAAAAAACATTCAAATCTCACTAAATGCTTGTTTACTTTCTCTTTCAAAGTTGAATATTTCGACACTTTGATGGGCATAATTCGACTAGAGGTTCAGTATACAGGATGATTCACAGTTAGAAATTGCGGTTTTTCCTCATTCAAAGTTCTTCCTGGATAACTCTGAAAGTATTTATTTTAGGTAAAGGGTTTGCTTGAGTGACCCCACCCACGTTGAATTGACTGAAATGATAAAAAATATAGGTTCTAATTTGAAAATCTTGAGTATTGATAAATTTGTGTTTCCAAGTTCATGATATTCTCATAAATACCTTGTACAATTTTGGTCCAAACCGAAAGCAGTCTTATAATACCACTTATTTGCAGAATCGAAAATTAAAAAGGTTTTTCCGAGAAAAACTCTTTCTGCAGAAATATTCAGAAAAATGTCAGTCCTCGTCGCCATCGTTTTTTTCAAAAGAAACCCATTAACTCATGAATCGTTGAGTTTTTACCCAAGGTGCGGTACATTTCTGAAATTGCCATATAAAAAGATATCTAACGATGCAATAATATACTGGGTGTGCCATTTGAAATAAGGAAGCAGTTGTCTGTTTCCGGTATAAGCGGAAGTTGTAGAGATCTGGAAATATTTTAGGGAGAAAGATCATTGTCTCAAAACCCAACATGCAGATTTTCAGCTCAAAATTATGATTAGTTTTTTATAAACGTCTAATAGGCCATCACAGTGAATCACCCTGTATACAGTTCTGTGGTTTTCAACGGCGTAATTGACGTATAAACTAACGAGCGCTCAAAAGCTCATGACTTACGTCATTCTTTTCTTATTTTATAAATGGATTTCGATATTTCTGTATGAAAGTAGGTATGTACAAAAGTTAAAGCACAATCTAATCCACGAAATCTTTACAAAAGTTTAACGAAAGCTTCGATATCATCAATGTTGTCATCTTCACAGAGTTACTGTCATAATCATAAGATGTTATTGCTGCAGCTAGTACTACGATAACTTGCGTTTAACGAAATTTATGTTCATGGTTAAGAGTGTAGTATAGTTTGTTTCCATGATATTATTTTTCTGAGATAGTTATTGATTTGTGGGGAAGAGGGATATGGAATATTGATCCCTGTCCTTTAACACTAAACGAAAGTCGAAAATATTATATGGTATTGAAAGGCACAAACAACAAGTTAAATGCTCACATCATCATATAACAGTCTTAGATTAAGGTAATAATAAAATGGTAGATTTTTTAGTGTTGTCCAATACCATATTTCCACTTATTTATCGCAAAAAAGTTTATATTACAGGTGTGAATTATTTGACAATGTATTTGAACTAAATTGTTTTTCTTATTATGTATCATTATCGCGATATTGTTTATGTAATATTAAGTAAGACAGAGTTTCATTGTCTGATTGAAAAAATTTGTTTAATTAGTTATTAGCACGTTATCTGAAAATTTATGTCAACATTATAAATAAAAGTGTTCAAGCCGAATGATCTTAAACTTCAGATTTCGAAGAAAAAACACAATGATTTCTAAGAAATATTCTAGTTTGCTTTGTTGCACTCTTTTATTTGTGCAAATCATTCATATTTGTCATGTAAGTAATGTAGTTTTGAATGGAATAAATGTCGAATATTTTATTTATTATGATATGGAAAGGATATTGCTGAATATTAGTTCATGAAGATTTTGAATTATTCGAATACTTATACGTAAATATTTCATTTGTCTCAATTTTGATTAATTGAATTTTTCAATCTTTTCGATAAAAGGATATGCTAATTAGGAGCCAATACTAAATTATGTGTTGATTTCAGTGTACCATTGTGAAAACAACGAATGGTCTGATAGAGGGTGAAATAAATTACACAGTACCGGAGAAGAAGCTTTACTACGCTTTTAGGAGCATACCTTATGCAAAGCCACCTGTTGGAGAACTCAGATTCCAGGTAAATGAACTTCTATGTATAGTCGTCTGAAAAAAAAACGCTATTCCTTGAATTAATCTGTTCAGAAGCGCGACCTAACAAAGATTAATTACTCGATGGGAGTCTCTGGAGATTTCCTCATTTATCCAATTGAGCATCACTATTTCTTTATTCAGTGAATTATTACACAGACTATTCGTCTGGAGTAACGATATAATCGATATTCTTTTTTGGTACGTTGAAGGATTTTACAATTTCATTATTGCACTTAATTAGACTATTCTTTCAGTTCAGTGTTTTAAAGGTTATTTCAATTCTCACGTGAAAAATATCAATTCTTTGCAATATGGTCTTGTATTCTACCGATGCCAAAATTACTACTCAACTTTGACGTCTCCATAATACTGCATTAAATTCCAAATTTAAATTCATGAAAAATGATGAAAATCCAATATTTTAGGCACCCCAACCAATAGATAATTGGGAGGATGTTTTGCCAACGAAAACTGATTCGCCAAGGTGTATCCAAACTCATTCGAAAGAAATTGTTGGACAAGAAGATTGCCTCTACTTGAATGTCTACACACCTCAGGTAAAGTAGTTTCAATAAATAAGCTCAATGTAATTTTCTGAAAATGAAACATCGAATGAAAAATTCACATACTAATAACTATCGAAAAGTCCTGGGTCTGGAACACAGCTTACATACCATTTTTTTCTCGTATCAAGTATCAAGCGTCAAAAGATGCGTATCAAATTTCGGAACATAGAGTTAATCTGAATAGAAATATTGAAGGTTAGGTGAAGTTAAATATTCAGTTTGAAAAATGAATAAAAACTAGTTTCGTGTATTCTCTTTTTCAGTAGAAACCGTGCAAAGTATTGGCTTGTTGAGTGTTATACTGCTCCACAAGAATTTTTTGACCGTTTCAAAACCGATTCTTGTCCAGCAAATGTTCATTTATGAGAAATGAAATGTTTACTTTCTTATAAAACTCTACAGTATTATAGAGTTTATTGAATGTATTTTCATGAATAAACTCTCTTATCCCCGACTTTTGCCTATATGCGTAGGATTTCTCCTCGCCGTCGGCTTCTCACTCCTCGCTAAGAGGAACATTCACTCAATCCCAGATATTTAAAATATCAGAAGGGCAAAGCTCGGTCGTGTCCGGTCCTTGTGGTCCCCCTGGTTCTCGTCGAACTTCTGGTCCTCTTACACGCGATCCTTGGACCTGTCCTTCGCTTCCTAGGAATTTTCTCACCGTCCTTGCAGTACCTAAAAGAACAGCTTATGCATTATATAACATATATATTCACTAAGTCCTAGTTGCTTGATATTTCTCTTGAGATTTTTGGGTACTATTCCTGTTGTTGTTGAGATGATAATTGGAATAGTTCTCGTTGATATCATTCCCCACTGGCGCTTTATCTGAAATTCGAGGTCCCTATATTTTGAAATTTTTTCGACCTCTTTTTGACGCATGTTGTTGTTATTAGGTATTGCTACGTCGATGAGTATTGCTGCCTTTTGATGTTTATCAACTAGCAATATATCTGGCCTGTTGTGAGGGACTGTTTTATCAGTCAAAACTGTTCGATCCCAGTACAGTTTATAGCGTTCGTTTTCCAGGATGGTTTCCGGTCGGTACTTGTAGTATGGCACTTTTTCAGAATTAATTAGTGTTAATTTAGTTGCCATTTCTTGGTGTAGTATCTTTCCTACTGCATCGTGTCTCTCTTTATATTCATTTCCTGCAAACATTTGACATCCTTATTATTATTATTATTATTATATCTCAATGGTTTGTTTCCCCTAGTTTGATAACTTTTTCAGTTTCAGGCATATTCTTGTCGTTAGATGTAGCTGAGATTTTTGTGCAGCATAAATAGAATGATCATTTCGAGCTTCCTGTTGATATCGTCATCAGAAATATAGAATATCGTAAACCATTTTAATCTTAATTATTAGTATAAAAGATATCGAGCGCTTTGAGATTCGTGAGAACTCAGAAGCCGCATTGGTTCAAACAATTTCTGAACATGTAGCATCAGTATTGGTACGATCATCTACACACACACAGAATAAAGTGGATGCTATACAGACGGTTTTTTAGAGACCAAACGGCCATATCCAATCAAATTAAATTTGGAATACAAATACTTGATGTCGATCTGCGAGAAAGGCATCGCTTTCATCGGTGAAATCCACTTTTATAAGGCTAAATACACTATAAAAAGCTCTTCATCCATATCAGTCCTGTTTTTATGAAAGCCCGAGTAGCAATTACCCAGAAGCTCTCTGAAGGGATAACTCATTTTGCGCCTGCTTCCTTTTTCGACAGGCGTTTTTAATTTTTTTCCCACAGTTCTTGAGTGTTGAGTTTTATTGTAGATATCGAACGATACGAGACGACTTTTGCCCGTGATGGTCTGGATTTATGGAGGAGCATTCATATATGGTAACTCAGAATACGATGACGCTTCACCTGATTACTTTCTGGATCAAGACATTGTCTTCGTTTCGATCAACTACAGATTAGGAGTTCTAGGGTTTTTGAGCTTGAATCACTTGGTAGCACCAGGAAATTATGGCCTGAAGGATCAAAATATGGGCTTGCGATGGGTAAAAGAAAACATAAAGTCATTTGGAGGTGATCCTGATCAAATTACACTCATTGGTCAGAGTGCTGGATCTGTATCTGTTTCTTATCACTTGCAGTCTCCTCTTTCTGCAGGTGAGTTGGGCTGAATTTCTAGAAGGGTCAATTAGCGAAATATATAGGGTCTCTTCTAGTAATTTAACTGATTTATTTTCAGACCAATAATTGCACACATGAAATTTTACATTTGAAAAACTGCCCTAAAGCATTTAGGCCACCTGAAGTAGCTATTCAGGTTATAAGACCAATATACATATATTATCTGTTTCATTTTGAATGAAACTCCAAAAACAAAAATAATTAATCCAGTTAGTACCTTACTTCCAAGAAAAAGATAAAGAAGAAAATATTAACAATATAATTGATTGAAAACAATATTGTCTTGGTTGCACATACTCGAAACAAAATATAATAATTGTGAATACATTATTGATATCTCGCAAATCTGTAATCATGGAAAATAGTTGAAAAGTATTGGTTTATGAAAAATGAATTGAATAATCCTTCGAAAATGGAATTGACATTTAATCTTGAGATCATCCCCAGTACTCTACCTCTACCTATTTTAACAACAGGCCCCCATATAACGGGTGTTTTTTCGAGGTATATAACTTTAAGTTGGCATTTCTGTTCAAGATGGCGACCGATTTAACAGCTGTCAAGTGATTAATTCTCAGTTTCGTCCGGCAATTCATCATGAATAGACTCACGCCTGAATAACGCTTGTAAATAATGCAATTTCATTTCGAAAATAATGGTTCTGTGCGGAATACGTATCGAGCACTACGTCCATTAGCGACGAAGCGCACTTCTGGTTGAATGGCTACGTCAACAAACAAAACTGCCGCATTTGGAGTGAAGCTAGTCCTCAAGTGTATGTCGAAACACCGTAACATCCAGAAAAACTGACTGTTTGGTGCGCTTTATGGGCTGGTGAAATCATTGGTCCGTACTTCTTCAAAAACGATGATGGCCAGAACTTTACAGTCAATGGTGATCGGTATAGAGCCATGATTACTAACTTTTTCATTCCTGAATTGAACAACCATGATGTCCAGGAGCTGTGGTTCCAACAAGACGGCGCAACATGTCACACAGTTCGTGCCACAATCGATTTATTGAAAGACACGTTTGGTGACCGCCTAATTTCACGTTTTGGACCTGTGAATTGGCCTCCAAGATCTTGTGATTTAACACCGCTAGACTACTTTCTGTGGGGCTATGTAAAGTCATTGGTCTATGCGGATAAGCCACAAACCCTTGACCTTTGAAAGACAACATTCGTCGTGTTATTGCCGATATACGGCCACAAATGTTGAAAAAAGTCAACGAAAATTGGACGTCCAGATTGGACTACATCCAAGCCAGCCGTGGCGGTCATATGCCAGAAATCATATTTAAAATCTAATGCCACAAGATTATCTTGCGGATAAATAAAATTCATGTCAATCAAATAATACATCGTTGTTTTATTGCAATTTAAAGTTCTATAGCTCTAAAAAAACACCCTTTACCTTGAAACAGCCTGCCTGTATGTAGAGGGTGTTTCGATAAAGTCAACTTGAAATGTTGAGAATATTTGAAAACAGAAATGGGGTTTGTGTTTCCTGTAAAAACCGAAAGTGCTACTAAACTCTGAATGTATTGGATAGTTGGGCTGTTTCAGGAAACTATTATTATTGGATTTTAAGAGACAACTACGGTAGAACACCTAGTATATTATATAATCTAATTATACAATATCACAGTATGACCCATCAGTAAATTCGCTAGTATAGGTTATGAATATCGTTTTATAATCTATATCAAGGTTTTTTTTCCACAGGCCTCTTTTCTGGAGCTATACTAGAGTCTGGAACATCATTATGTTTGTGGTCCCTTTCTAGAAAAGGACCTCAAGCTGCTAGTGGAATAGCGGTTGGTTTGAATATTAGCGTGGATTCACCTCAATCTATTATAAATGGATTACGGTCAGTCAAAGCAGAAGAACTTCATGAAATAGCAGCGGATATTCAGAATAAGGTAGTTCTCATTGAATTGGAGTATTTTTTTTTTCTTTCAGTCCATAATGAATGCAGGATTATTATGAATGCTAATAAGACAGAGAAGGATTTTCCAACTAGTAATTTTGCTCGTTAATTTTGGCGTGTCTATCACTTGCTCCCCTGGAATTATTGATTTCTTTTTTGTTATTGAGATTCTAGAAAAATAAATGTTCGTTCATTTCAGGAATTGACAGGATCAAATCCTAGAGATGGATTCATATTTGCTCCAGTTATAGAACCAAAACACGAAGGAGCTTTTTTCACCGAAAAAAGCTATGAACTATTGAGAGAAGGAAAATTTTCACAAGTGCCAGTAATAGTGGGTTACAACTCATTGGAGGCTGCTTTCGATCTGCCAGGTATAATAAGTTATGAAATTTTACAGCAAAACGTATTTGCCGAAACCACGACCTATACTTTTGTAATATTCATCTTTTAATATAATATATACTGTGCACGTAAAGTATGGAACAAATTCATTTTTAGCTAAACAGACCATTTTAAGAAATAATCCTGAAACACGTCGATTTTTGATATCAATTTACCGTATTTTAAAATAATAATCTAATATACAGGGTGAATTACTTTCGAGTAATGACGCCACCGTCATTTTTTTTATGGAACACCCCATTTTGCCTCAATTTTCCGATTACTCTAGCTGAGCTGATTCCAAAAATGTATCACATGTTGATTCCAATTGGTACAGGGTGGACAAAAATACAATAGTTTTGTGTGTGCTCATAAAGTAACGCGTAACATTCTTTATTAGTTAAATTAATTAACAATACTATCAAAAATACTTAGTGTCTAGCGGAAAATGGTTTGAATGTAACACCCTGTAGTTTGTTATATTTTTAGATTAATAAAAATGTATAAAAATAATTTCTTTCATTCTGTCTGTGAGACCACAAGTACCAAACATGTTTGGAAACAGCTCATTTTTATCAATCTAAAAATTTAACAAACTACAGGGTGTTACATTCAAACCAATTGCCGCTAAACAATAAGTATTTTTGATAATATTGTTAATTTAACTAATAAATAATGTTACGCGTTACTTTATGAGCACACACAAAACTATTGTATTTTCGTCCACCCTCTAGCAATTGGAATCAACATGTGATACATTTTTGGAATCAGCTCAGCTAGAGTAATCGGAAAATTGAGACAAAATGGGTTTGTACCATTTAAAAAAATTACGGTGACGTCATCACTCGAAAGTAATTATAATAATAATAATAATAAATGAGTTTATTCGAATATTCAATGAATTCACCCTGTATATTAGATTATTATTTTAAAATAGGCTAAATTTAAATAAAAAATCGACGTATTTCAGGATTATCTCTTATAATTGTCTGTTTAGCTAAAAATGAATTTGTTCCATACTTTACGGACACATTGTAGAAATCAATCATTCAGCAGGTAATATATCTGATAGAAAATTACGCTATAGTGCTAAATGACATGAAGATAGTGGTTATGAAAAATGTTAAAATTCAATATCGTATAAGATCCCCAAGATGTATGTAACACATCAATTCTCTCTGGAATTTTCATATCCTGAAGGTTCAAAGAATTTTTTGGTGCCAATTGGTTTACAACCGATACATTTTTCGTCGTTTATTTGAAGAAGATCGGGTCGAATGTTTTATTGGAAATCCAGGCAACACTTCGCAAACCAACATGCTGTTTGTAATAAAAAGCGATTCTGAGAAAAATCAACCAGAAACATGCAGATATTCCATTTTTCTTGAAACTCTGATGCCGTTTTGAAGGGCGGGGAGAAATGTAGTACTTAGGCCAGTTTCATAATCCATCCGAAAATACTCCCTTGGTAAAGACCATTTCATCAGAAAGTCGCCTTCAAATAGAGCTTGAAAGTGGCTCCGGTTTCATGAACATATTCCGACCGTCTTTTGAAGAAATCTTTCTTTTATTCGAAAGTGTTAAATTTCCTGGGGTTGGCTACTCTTAGAACTAGTTTATTATATGCATTTGGTAATATTTCATACAAATTTGAATTTTGTGTATAAAGTGGAAGTAAGGGAAAGTCGTTCATTTAAAATATGATAATTATAACAAAAAAAGCTTGTGTGGTAGAGAAAAACGTGTGATGGAAATGACACAACAGAATGAGCTTATGTTTTGTAGAGAGCATGAGTGAAGAAAAGGATCCATTTCTTGTCATGAAGGGCCAATATCGGGACTTTATGAAGAAGGAAACTTCAAACCTTTTTCTAATCTCAAAATTATAATAATAATTATATCAGACAAAATTCAGCACCGTGATAAGTTAGTAGATAAGATGAAGATAATCGATGATCGTCAACCTTCGATAGAAGACGACACCTCAAGAAGAAGAAGAAAAGTTATCGAATATAGTAGAACCTGAATAGTTTTTTTTTCATTGCGAACTATTTGAGAGAATTTGTATATTGATTTGTACATTATTAGAGTGTTTAATTGGTTCATATTTGAACCAGTCAACCAGAAAAAGACGTATGGTCAGTTTATCAAATCAAACCTCTAGGCGATAGATAAACCAAGCCTACAAAAAACTGCTTCCAATACTTTATTAGTTCATAAAAATCATTAACACTATAAGATGTAATTATCTAATAAAAAATTATTCAACTTTTTCAGATATATTTAGGTTGTTCTTGGTGAAATTTGATTTAAATCCTTCTAGTTTGGTACCTATTGATATGAATATAAAATCTTCCGTCATAAAAGATGCTGTTGGGAAGGAAATAAAATTCCAATATTTTGGATTATTACCTATTGCTCTTTCTAACATAAACGTAAACGAGGTGAGTAAATCGTTTCTATTCCTGTATGCATAGGCGTAACGAGAGAGGGTTATTGAGGACATAACAAAAAATTGTTAGTAACAAACAAAAAATTATGAAAAATTGAAAGATTTAGATTTTTCAAAGAGTACATGTTTCCAAAAATTGGGCCCTTCCCAGGGAGGTTTTTCAGTGGATTCTTTGAAATGTACGAGTGTACAGTTCTGTGGAGGATTAATGAATGAGTGCTGAAATGTTTCTGACCCCAAGTTGGCACTCTACTCGATTTTTTTTCATTCAATATTATCTTTGTCTGTCTTAGAGTTCGAGCCTCTGGCCATGAAAGAAATTTTCTAGTTTCGACAGACTGTCAAACCATTCGTTGTTAGAGAAACAATTCGATGTGTAGTCTCAGAACTTATAGCCCACGGTTGCAAAAATAAACATAAATTCACATTGATTTTCCTAACTAACTCTCAAGATGTCTCATAAATATTGAATAATATTCTTTCATATCATTTTTTTACAGTTTATGAGCGAAGATCAGTTTGTTAGGCCTATTCAACAGTTTGCATTATTGTTGTCCAAATATACACAGACATACTTCTATGAATTTCATTACGAGGGTCCACTTGGAGGAGTAGCCAACCGAACGTTGCCAGGTAATTTTTTTTTTTTTTTGAGCTGATTAATTACCATGAAGATGTGAATATTTATAAGGTGTTGCCCACACTGAGGAACTAGGATATTTATTCCGGAGGAATATTACTGGTAATGAAGTTGATGATCTTATGAGAAGGAGGATGATTAGGTTATGGTCTAATTTCGTCAAGTTCAGGTAAATACTAGATCTAAATAAACTTAATAAAATAGAGTTTGGCTGAATAAAAACGCCAAATACACACAAGAAATTGATCTCTAATCTGAATTTTTCAGAAATCCAACTCCAGAACTAGACGATCTTCTCCAGAATGTGACGTGGTTACCAGTTTCATCAAATGAGGATATGCACTATATGAAAATAGATAAGGAGTTGATAATTTCAAAGAATCCAAGGAAAAACGTTGGAAATTTCTGGACCGACTTGTATAATAGATATGGACAGCCACCATATGACACTTACTAAATGAGTTCATTATGAATTATTCTTTGTACCTGAAATAAAATTTTTTGTTGAATCTTGACATTTAATTGAACTGGTGAACCCCTTGAACTCCAACGTCTTTAATAATTAATCTAGTAAAGTTAAGGAGGAAGGGAATTAGCTGCTTATCTACCTAGCTGGTAGATCCACAAAGCTCATAGATCAATAGAGCGTATACCTAGAACCATAGATTTGGTGGATTAAATAAACTACTAGATCAACAGAGTCGATTGATCCAATATAGTGATGAACTCTTAAAACTGTTAGATGAATTGGGATAATTGAACCACAAAGTTTGTAAATCCATAATATAAGAGATGTTATATCTAAAACTTCAATCGAATGCTTGAATCTAGGTTCACTCTAAATGTCATAAAAACGATAAAATTTCTATATGGAAATGAATAAAATCTTACTGACCACCCTTTCGTCAGGGGTTTCTTAAATAAAATTAACATTTGTTTTTAAGTAGCTGTGACTATTATTAGGTTAGTTTCCATTGCATAACATTATTCAAAAACAAAATTTTTTAGAACTATTCGATTTTTAATTTTAAATTGAAGGTTCATTTTGAGAACATGTGAATGAATATCCATGGTACAGGTTCTGCGGAATGTGAAAATTTTACCCTGCGAAATGCTTAACATTCAAAGTTCGTGCACAATGCAGCCAATTCTAGAGAATGCATCTGATGAACTATTCAGAGTTGCCAATGGAGTAGATTGGTGTCTGGAAAATAAAAGTTCTTCTGGGTATCACGTCGAATTCTCCCCAGATTAAAAAATATCTGCTCCCAAGGTTTGCGTTCGTTTGGGAATATATCGTGCAACATTTCTCAGGCATATAATATTCCACAATGTTATAAAATAATATCTGTTGATGAATTTGAAGTGAGTTCAAAACTGACCAGTTACACAATGTGATCCTCAAACAGTTAATAACATTATTTTGGTAGTAGAAACATAAAACTTGTTTTGATCATGTAATAATATATTAATTCAGATATGATTTTGCTATGCATCAAAAGTATCGAAGAAAATGGAAGAAGCACAAAGGAAAAATTTCGCAAATAGATTGTGGCTTCAATATCAAAGTTTCTCCAATAAGAATGATACTATTTGAAATGGTTACAACACCGTCTATTATTTTATGAAATTTCAGTAATTTATACCATTAGATTATAAAAAGATACACGCTCCAAAAAAACTTCCAGAAAATTCTAGAGAGAAGATTTTGAAAAGTTAGAGTTGCATGTATCACTTTTGAAGGTAACTATGATGACGAATAAAGTAGAATTTTTGAGAAAAAATGTGCTTTTACTTACTAGGGCAGAAACTTTTGATACAAAATGGTTTTAAATTCTCATATACTTGTAACTTGTATAAGGAGTAGCATATCAAGATATGACCATATTTGGAGGACTTCTTTTCAATTCAATATTATATGACCAGTTGAAGAATCCTCCTGAAATTTTTTCCCCCGCTAATATATCAATATACCCCTATTGACATCGAAGTAAAGTTGAAATCCCCATAGGAAAGGGATTGAAGGATTTTCTCTGAAGGAGCAGTGATGATGGTCCAACACTCGAGTATTTGAGGAAAAGCGGTTTTTATTCGAGGATTTTACAATTTAACCCTTGGCGGTTTGATATCCGGGGTCAAGTGTCAACGATCTCTTGGGGAAAAATATGCTCAAACACTGCGAGGCTAGTCAGGGTTCAAAGCGCGTTCATTCGGAATATGCGGATGTTTACTTATTCGCTAACTTTATTTTTGGTGGTCAAAAATTTCAGTCGAACTAGATAAAGGGGTTGAATGAAGTAGTATAGGGTTTTCCATTATGATACCTACTAAAATAAATGGGTATATTTTGAGAGAAATCAATGGATATTCATTTCATTGCAAAAAGGGAGGAGTTTTTTCATATTCTCCTTCCCATTAGAGGGAATATCCTGAAATTATAATATATGATGGCAGACAGACAATTTTCAATTCCGGAAAAAGTACATCCTCGAGCGGGACTCGAACCCGCAACCTCCGAACCACTAGTCCAGTGCTCCACCAACCGAGCTACCTCATATCAAGGAACCTCTTCTTCCAGAATCAAAAGTAGTATCTCTTACAAGCTATGTAGTTAGCAAGGGTTCTGGAGCTTAATGCTGGAAGGGAACTCATCTTGTATATAATTATATTTCAGACGTTAAAAACCATTTTTCCGGATATCCTGTAATGATCAGAGAACCATGGGAAAGAAGGTAGAAATTGGTGTTCTTGTTAAATTTCTTGAGGTTATATGCCTCAGGGAACACATCCCTTGGCAATGAGTTTCCGAGCCTCGCTGTTCGTTGGAAGAACGAGTCTAAGAAAAGCGATGTTCATCAGATCTCAAAAAGGAAGACTGAACATTATGGTTCAATATTGAAGAGACAGCCAGGGGAGAAAGTTTGCTGATATTTCAGAAGAGCATCACCCATGGAAATATCTAGCCAGATCACCCACTTTTCCATAGGGTTTCAAAGAAGGGAGTGAGTTTGTGAGCGTGGCTTCTCCGACGAGGCGAATTGCCCTGTTTTGGACCGAATCCAATATATTTAGGTGCAGCTCTCCAAACCTGGGAATAGTACTCCAGGATAGTTTGAATATGTCCGTCAGAGATATGTGTATCTAGAGAAGAGACATGCTTGTGTTTCACGTTTAAGTCTACCAAGTTTTTGGATCCCCATTCGAGTATTGTTGCCAAGTCCAGATTTCTGTTGTTAAAATTACTTCCTCGTTCCATTATGATTTGGCGGGCTGGTATTGAAGCCCTGGAAGAAAATTCGGTATGGATGGTGTACTATCATCCGCAAAGCTGTGTACTGGACACTCAGTTTCTTTCAGCAAATTGTTGATGTGAAATAAAAACAGTGTTGGAGCCTGAACTGACCCATGCGGAACACCAGCATTTATTGATAGAGAGTCAGATGAAACTCCATCGACCACTGCATGTACACTGTTTGAGAGAAAACTAGCCAGTAAGAAGAAAGCTTTGGGGGTAAGCCATAACATGGAAGCTTGGCGATCGAATATTTTTGAAGTTTTCAGAACGACGGCTACGGTTTCAACATATTTCTAAATAGATACCTGCCATATAGATGAGACGTGAACGATTAGGTCACCAGTTGACTTCTGATGACGGAAGCGTGTTCCATATTTTTCATGAGATCGATGTTGATGATCTTTTACAGGACTTTTGAAATAATAAGTAACATAGCCGTAATTGTACTTAACAATGCCATATTTACGATTTATAACGATATCAGACAAATGTCAGTAGCGCAATCCAATCACCGTAATAATAGTAGTTGCACCAGCCTCATTTTCGAGGTCCAATCACACCACCAGCCCTAACACTGCCCCAAACAGTGACACGTTGAAGATCGTTGAGTTTTCTGAAGTCACAATAAACATTGAAAATTAATGGTTTATTTAAATGAATTACGATGGGGCAGTTAGGGGCAGATATAATTTTTCTAAAGAAGCATACGAAATTAAAATCCTAAGCGATATTATAGATAAATTATTTGAAAAGGACGAACAGATATAATCAACCTTGAAAACAGATTTATTATCAGCGAGTAAACCCTATTATTTGTGAATATTTCTTGCTTCAAAATCGAAAATAGTGGCGAAATAGTAGAGCGATCTGTTCGGTGAACGAAAACACCTAAAATTGCAGAATCATTAATTGTCCTTTGTATCAATCAAGTCTCATTCATCGTGAAAATAAATTTATCAATCTCGCCAGCTAGAGTTTTTAGAAGCAATAAGTGCAACTCGCGATCGAGAACTTTTCGACATGGAAAATATTGTCAATGACCTCTCAACACAAAGGGGACTATTAGAGGAGCTGTAAGTGGTCTCTCAACAGGGATAATGAAGTAATTCTTCAAATGAGTTTTCAGAACAATGGGGTGCAAAATGATCTTCATTCAAATCGATTTACGTTGTTAGAGGGTAAATTGTCGACACTTGACCTTTTCATTCACAGAGTATAATATTCTTATTAACGAAGATGAAAGCAAAATATGTAGGGGAGATGTGTCTGAGATGGCATTGTTTTTGAAACGGGATCATATTTATATTCAATTATTTTAAAATAGTGAGGACGATATAAAAAGAGGGTTCAATGTATTGTCAGAGTCAAAGTTCTTTAAAAATACAAAATTTCAATAAAAGAAATTGATAACATTTTTTTTAGATATGCAGCACTAGTTGCCACATGTTTTCGACCACGTTAGGCGAACATTTTTGTATTTTTTTTTTAAGGAACTGTTGGGAATCCCGATTCATAAACATTCCATAAATTATTTGCTTCAAATAAGTAGCAGAAAGAAGTGAAAAATATTCGTGATTTTGCCCCTTGCTGAAAGCACTAACTCTAGCAAAGGAGTTCGAAGCTACTATGATTAAGATTCTGGAATCCTTCAAGTCACTCCCATACAACCATTTTACGAATAATATTCTCGAGATAAATTCCACATTACCTCTTTCACTATTTTCGCTGTTATTTCATTATTGATGGATATTTTGCAGAAAAATGTCTGGGTCAGATAGCACTCGATAGGATATTCGAAATTAGTTATCGCAAAATCCCTAATCCCTAATCAAGGGTTTGTGCTCACCCCTGTTAGGGGATTGAAGCTACGGGGATGAAAAAAGCGAAAAAGTTGTTCCCCCTCGAATCAGTGATTGACGGGTCCGAACGATTTTCCACATTTTCATTTTGAAGTCAGATTATCAAGGTGTAGAGTTTTCCTAGGACCATCCTGTGTACATTTCAACATGAGTAAATCTGTGTCATATTTTCTTCAGTTTCAGCCTCTTTGTATGCAGAACCAAAATATCTAATTCCTAACAATGTAAAAAGGATGATACCACATGTGGTACATCTTCCGCTCTTAAATTCTTTTTGCACGTTGCCTTAATATAGTGCTAGTTCCATTGAATGTCTTGAAATCTAACAGCCAGTCCATTTTTGTCCTGAACTGCCATCAATGCTTCTTCCAATTTGTTTCTCTCCAAGAATGTCTTAATGATACTTAGAACATTCCATTTCTTAAAAAAGTATGCGTTATGTTCCTACTCGAAGTGAATATACTAAAAACTGCTTGAATGAAATGGCATACTTTCGCCTAAATGAATTTTCACTAACCTCGAAACATCTTACGCACAGGCACAACCAGAGTCTATTGCAGGACTAGATCTTACGCTGACGTGTAAGGGTGGCTTTTTTCAAAGCATGCAGATTATTCTATTGCCAAATTTTGAATTCTATTGGGAAACAGCTTGTATGCCTTCTTATCAACTATGCAGACTTTGATGACATTTCCAGGGTCATTTCATTAGGTAGGATTAGGTCTATTTTGCATTGAATCAGTTTTAATTTTGTTATCGCGATATTTTTATTGAGTCTAGATTGAGGAATAGTTTATAATTTTTCGATTCTACCGTAGGAAGCTTTGTCATCACTTTAGGAATGAAAATATGGTGGAAGCGACTTCCATCGATAAATGCTCGTCCATTCAGGTGCTTAGTGATATACAGGGTGGTGCAGATTTAACTTCGATAACTTTGACATAGGATAGAACAACTCATTTCATGAAAACATTTCTTTTAAACATATATCCTAACAAGTTTCGTTTTCGAAATACAGAGTGTTGAAGTTCGAAAGAAAAATCAGATTTTTACTATAACTCTAATATTATTACATTCATTGTTTTAATTTTTTTGAATTCAAGTCTTGATAATGTAATGTTTCGAATTAGGTAAGTTTCTCCTGCTAAAATTATTCATTGGCGTAGATAGAGGGGTGCGATGAAACCCCCTGAAGTTTGTCAAAGTACTTTTTAATTATCCTGTATATGTAAGAGAAAATGCGAGGTACGTAAGAATTTTGATATTCATTTCATGTTATTTTTTCCACAAACAATTAATACCTCAGTAACATCCAGCATTTAAGAACACACGAAAAAAAACTCATGCAAATTCAAGCACAAGCAAAACATTTTTCAAACCATTTCAGTTTCTCCTCGAAAAAAAAGTAAACAACAATGTATAGCACAGTTGTTCAACGACCAGAAATTCCTCTCCGCTGAGTAATCTGAATATTGACTATTGATATCAGTCTCATTCTAAATCATTTAAAAACAGAAAGTTCGAAATAGGGCCAAGTTCTGAAAAACAAACTCGTGAGGAGGAGTTTGGTGGATACGTTTATTGCAAGGAGAGTATCTTTATAGCAGAAGTTTCCTTCATCATATATATTTAATGAGGAATATTGGGCCCATAAAATGAAAGTAATTTCGTCGATCTTTGTTGTGACTCGAAAGAACTCATTCCCGCGAAAAAGTTTGAAGCGGTATTTTTCAGCATGATCTGAAAGAAATTTAACTTAAGAACTATGAAGTTTGCGTGCTCGCATAAACATCCAACTTTTCAAATAAATCTCACCCATGCCCCTTACTCCAGACAGTAAATATTGGATATTTTTACGAAAATTAGAAAACTCATCATTTCAAACACCTGATGTCGCCGTTTTTCAGAGGCGATTCAATCAAATGCGTTTTTTTATTTCACTTTGGTGTCCACGACTCCTGTAATGGAAAAGTTACCCAGCGGTTTACAATTTATATTGAACTGTTCAAGTATTTTATGTTTTTCATTTTGACTCTGGTAACCTCAGTTGGTCATGTTAAAAGTTTAGAGCTCTTGGGGACTGATTCGGTTGGATTCGGAGTAGGTTTTATTACTGTGTCCATGCGTGAGTTGGGTTGTGTTGAAATAATAGATTCGGGTGATGTTATTTAGTTATAAAGATTTTCTCGAATTTTCCATGTTCTTGAGGAATCATGTTTCTGTCCACCCAACCAATAACCAATTGAAAAAATTTCTAATTGTTAACGTAAACAGGATAGGCATACTAATTTCGAGTGTCTAAGATGTTTCTGTTGGAATGAACCTCTTTGAAAATTGAGATTATTATGTTATTGGATATTCTCTACTGAGCAAAAATATTGTTGCGACCTAAAATATGTACCTTGGGAATGAAAATAATTTTCCTAAAGGAATTTCTGAATATTTTCACCGTTGATATGATTGAGTATCCTAGTCTGAACAACTTTATGTTTGAACTGTTTTCTCATTCAGAATACTTATAGAAATATCAATAAGAAGAGTACCTATAATAATGTGGAAGTGCCGTGCAACTTCTGAAATGTTCAATTAAATACTATCTGAAAGCGTTAAAATACATTACGCCAATTTTTGTAAAGGGTGTTTTTTTTAGAGCTATAGAACTTTTAATTTCAATAAAACAACGATGGATTATTCGATTGATATGAATTTTATTTATCCGCAAGATAATCTTGTGGCATGACATTTTATGATTTCTGGCATATGACCGCCACGGCTGGCTCGGATGTAGTCCAATCTGGACGTCCAATTTTCGATGACTTTTTCCAACATTTGTGGCCGTATATCGGCAATAACACGGCGAATGTTGTCTTCCAAATGGTCAAGGGTTGGTCGCTTATCCGCATAGACCAATGACTTCACATAGCCCCACAGAAAGTAGTCTAGCGGCACAAGATCTTGAAGGCCAATTCACAGGTCCAGAACGTGAAATTAGGCGGTCACCAAACGTGTCTTTCAATAAATCGATTGTGGCACGAGCTGTGTGACATGTTGCGCCGTCTTGTTGGAACCACAGCTCCTGGACATCATGGTTGTTCAATTCAGGAATGAAAAAGTTAGTAATGATGCCTCTATACCTATCACCATTGACTGTAACGTTCTGGCGATCATCGTTTTTGAAGAAGTACGGACCAATGATTTCACCAGCCCGTAAAGCGCACCAAACAGTCAGTTTTTCTGGATGTAACGGTGTTTGGACATACACTTGAGGATTAGCTTCACTCCAAATGCGGCAGTTTTGTTTGTTGACGTAGCCATTCAACCAGAAGTGCGCTTCATCGCTAAACAAAATAAAATGGACGTAGTGCGCGATACGTATTCCGCACAGAACCATTATTTTCGAAATAAAATTGCACTATTTGCAAGCGTTGTTCAGGCGTGAGTCTATTCATGATGAATTGCCAAACCAAACTGAGAATAAATCACTTGACAGCTGTTAAATCGGTCGCCATCTTGAACAGTAATGCCAACTCAAAGTTATATACCTCGAAAAAAAACACCCTTTACTAGAGTTATAAGTGAAAAACTGATTTTTGTTTCAAACTTCAACACTCTGTATCTCGAAAACAAAGCTTGTTAGGATAGATGTTTATAGAAACTTTTTTTTTATGAAAAGAGTTGTTCTATCCGAAGCAAAATTTTTGTACCAAAGTCTAGACCACCCTGTATAGCCCGATTTTGTACCGTTTATAAATTCTCCACTTTTTATATTAGCTCGAAATATCATCTAGAAGTCCCTAAATGAAAAATTATTCAACCCTGTTCCTATCTTATTTTCACTATCTTACGTAATTAAGGGTTGCTTGTTGTATGGAATTCATTAAGGGTCATATTCATATCTTCCATGGATACAGAATGATGTCGTCAACATTTAAATTTCCTTCATCCAATTTTAGTTCATTCAATTTCACCATTGTTTCTAGATGAAATATTAGATAATAACTCATCAAACATGCAACAATGAATTTATCACCAAATTTCATCTGCCTAGTTGGTTCAGATGAGGAGGACCGTATTTTCCATTTTCCCACACATGGGAAAACAACCACTAAGACTCATACATATTTATCAATTTATCACTGAAGGTAGCTCTAGATAGAAACTTCCATGACTGTATTTTCAAGCCTACCGAGATCCGTTAGAATAATTGTCTTCAAATTTTCATTTTAAAGTCCTTTTCCTTAGTTAAATCATAGTTAATTTATTGTCATTCTAGGATTCAATTGGTGGTAACTATCTATCTATCATAAGGTAATCAATGACTCATTACACCCTTATACTGAAACCAATCGTGAAAATAGTATATTATTCAACGAGCGGTAATGTAGGTCATAACTCACGCAGACGAAGTAATTCATCAAGTGAGTTATGACCATTACCGCAAGTTGAATACTATACTTTATCTTCGACTTTATCAATAAAAACTAAGAAAAAAATACAGACTCAGAATATAGACAGAAGGAACGGGAAATAAACATATGTGCTCGATCCCGAGTACAAGAGAGATGGAAACTTAGTGTCACCAATCACAATCGAACTAGCTTCGGCTAGCTCGAATCCAGTACAGAGTGCATTAAAATATACCAAAAAGCATTCCCTGTAAACGATGTAAATGATCTTACTGCTACACCAATCTTGAATATTTTTTCAAACTCCTTTATATTTTTTTCGGGCAAGTAATTTTGTATGGTAACATTAGCTGTTTGTCTTTTGTGAATGTATACCTATATAATATTTCATCTTCACTATCTGAATTAATCGTTTTCAGCAAAACATTCACAATAATTAGATATCAACTTAATTTGAAAACGTCAAATCTATTAAAGTGACATTCCCTCGGACATTCCTACTCTCAATAACAATAATGGAATGTTCCCTTTCAGCCAATTGAATAGAAGCAGAGAAGTATAGAAGCACAGATCCATAATTTCCGATTTATTATAGTGAGTTATAGTAGTGAGTTATAACAACTCACGCTGTTTGTTAATATATACTTTTAATTGCTCAAAAGCAGTTGAATAATGAATATATAATTCAATAGGAGTAGATAAAAGTATTATTTATCAACCTGAAATGACATAAAATGAGAATTCAAAAAATTGATTACTCTCAAATGGAAAAACCTTGAAACTTGAAGTTTTCAGGGTTAGTTCAGATTTCCTATACCGACTAAGAATTCCGTGAATATCATCGTTCAAAATTTTGTGTTCCTGGTATTTTCTAATTTCAAAATTAATACTTGTTTTTCACTTGATTCAGATGAACTAACTTTTAAAGTATGCAATAAATCTTCAGATTTGAATTCATAATTTGATTTCGAAATGAAAGTTATCTAGTTTATTCAAAGCACTTCAACGCAGTTAAGAATTACGGGTAGCGTAACTAACAATCATAACTTTCAGTTGTGAGTCGTTTTCTCGCTTTATTGGCACTAAATCACCTCCAAACGTAGCAGATATTTCATTCCATCACGTACATACGTGTTCACCTGAGGACGACAAAAAAACAACTAAACGACACGTTTCACACCCTCCCTAAAAAGGAATTGCCAAATTGAGGATGATGCAAAAATCATCCCACATTTTCGTTTCTAAGGAAATAAATAGTATAAAATTAGGCAGAGAAATATGTCAAATTATCTATGGTTCTGATGATGCAATCCACATAAAATTTTACACGACAATGAAGCTAGTTCAGGACCTCTAGAGTGCTCTTGGAGAGCACATAACTGTATGTGCCTAAAACATTATTAGGCCAATTGGGAACTCCCCGGTCTGATGCACAGATGGCGGTGTTAGTGTTAAATCCATATGATTTTTAGTTACTACCAACCTTCAAATTATACATGTCAAAATTTGACTGCGGTTCGAATATTAGTTTGTGAGATATTGCGTTGTGAGTGTTGCTACTTTTGTTATTTGAAAAAAGATGAAAAAAAATAATTTCGTGCGCTGATAACATATTGCTTTTTAAAGGAAAAAAATACAATTGAAGCAAAATCTTGGCTTGATGAGGAGTTTCCGGGGTCTGCACCAGGAAAATCAACCATTATTGATTAGTATGCTAAGTTTAAACGTGGTGAAATGAGTACCGAAGTGGACACCCAAAAGAGTCTGTCACCGACGAAAAAATTTTGAATGACCGTGAAGTGAAGCTGATCGAGATAGTAGACAATTTGAAGATGACATCTGAACGTGGACATCATATCATTCACGAATATTTGTACATAAGAAAGCTGAATGCAATAGGGTTGCCGCGCGAGCTCACAATCAATCAAAAGTAACAACGTGTTAATGATTCTGAGCAGTGTTTGAAGCTGTTTAAGTGCAATAAACCTGAATTTTTGCATCGATATGTGAGAATGGATGAAACATGGCTCCATCATTTCACTCCGGAGTCCAATCGACAGTCAGCTGAGTGCATACGATGATCCAAATCCAAAGCGAAGAAAAACACAACACTCAGCTGGCAAGGTTATGGCATCAGTATTCTGGAATGTGCAAGGTATAATATTCATTGATTACCTCCAAAAGAGCCAGACCTTCAACAGCGATTATTATATAGCGTTATGGAATCGTTTGAAGGATGAAATCGTTAAAAAACGGCCCCATTTGAAGAAAAAAAGGTGCTGTTTCATCAAAACAATGAGCCGTGTCACAAATGAATGAAAACAATGGCAAAATTGCATGAATAGGGCTTCGAATTGTGTCTGCATCCACCGTATTCGCCAGATCTGGCCTCAAGCGACTTTTTCCTGTTATCAAACCTCAAAAGAATGCTCGCTGGGAAGGAATTTAGCGCCAATGAAGAAGTAATCTCCGGAACTGAGGCCTATTTTGAAGCAAAAGACAAATCGTACTACAAAAATGGTATCAAAAAGTTGGACGAACGCTATAATCACTGTATCACCCTCGAAGTCAATATTGAATAATAAAATCGAATTTTGCCAAAAAAATGTGTTTTACTATGGTAGACCGGGGATTTTTCAATTGTCCTGTTATACCAAATTTTCCTAGGAAAATTGAAACCTGAAACTTTCTCTGAAGGATCAATGAGTAGATTCTTTTTGAGGAAAATAAAAGAATTGTAATGCATCATGCATCATCAGAACCATAGAAAATTATAACAAAATATCGAAAAAAAATCAGTTGTTAAACTGATTTGAACGAGTTGAAATTTCAACTGAATGAAATCATTTGTTACTGAAATATATTATTTTCAGAAATGAAATAAAAATCATGCTCATTCTTCGTCCTACCTCTCAATGAAAACAGTAATCATATTTACACGTCTCGTTCAAATCTGGATGGAAATTTCGGAATAATTTTCATTAATGTTGAATGGGGTAGATTTCTGTGAAGCGTTCAATTTATGAATGATTCAGAATTTGTTTTTCCCCGGCCTACCCGTGAAAAGCATAAATTAATATGCTGAACGAACTGAAATTGAATCCACTCAACTCCAGGATTCAGATCATTGATAGGGGGGTTGAGAGATCCTAATAAATGAATTGATTTTTAAAAAACTATTGGAATGGACAATTCTTAATTAGTGTAGGCTTGTTTGCACGCAATCGTTCATTGTATAGAACTGTGCTTTATCATTTTGTCAAAGAGATTGTAGATGTAATTGTTGATAATAATATGTCTGTTAGTTCGGCCCCAGACACGATAACATTTAAAATAAGATGAAGTATGAGTTCACAGATGTCTCAACATTCAGTATTATCCTATAATCTTCATATACCTTTTACGCCATTTCGATTACTTTGTTGTCATCAGCAAAAACTAAAGGTAAGGTATTTAGCATTTTGTTTCCAGGTCTACCCAAGGTAGAGCAAGCATGTGATAACCTTTAGGATATAATAGTTATTTGTTTAACTAGGTAACAAAGCAGTAGATTGACTGCCGCGGTTGATATAGTTCATAGTCGAGCGTAGCGAGCTAAGGCAGTCAAGTACTTTACGGGGAGTTTTAATTTTTTGCTTTAATATGAAAAAATCTGCTGCTGAGGCTCATCGAATGCTTCCAAATACCTATTGTGAAGCCGCTATTAGAATGATGATTTTGACGTCGAAGACCAGCATGGATTGGCGGTGGATGAGAGAAGGTTTTCGAAGATGCAGATTTGGAGGCATTACTTGATCAAGACTCGTGTTAAACAAGAATTGGTATTATCATTGGGAATGACGCAACAAGCCATTTCGAAACGCCTGAAAGTATTGGGAATGATTCAGAAACAAGGAAATTGGGTGCCGTACGAGTTGAAGCTGAGAGATGTTGAACGACGTTTGTTTGCTTGTGAACAGTTGAACAGCCGAAGACGGAAAGGATTTCCGGAACGCATTGTGACTGGAGACGAAAAATGGGTTCATTACGAGAATCCCAAGCGCAGAATATCATGGGGATCCCCCGGCCATGCTTCCGCGTCGATGGGCACACCGAATATTCACGGTTCCAAGGTCATGTGCAGTATTTGTTGGGACCAGCATAGCGTAGTGTATCATGAGTTTTTGACACCGACTGAAATAATCACAGGCGATCATTATCGAACGCAATTGATGCGTTTGAGCCGAGAATTGAAAGACAAACGACCGCAATACAACGAGAGACATGATAAAGTGATTTTACAGCATGACAATGCTCGACCCCATGGGGCGAAAGTGGTCAAAACAAACTTGGAAGAGTTGGAATGGGAAGTCCTACCCCACCCGCCGTATTCTCCAGATGTTGCTTCCTTCGGACTGTCACTTGTTTCGATCAATGGCACAAGGCCTGGCTGACCAGCACTTCCGGTCTTATGAAGAAGTAAAAAATTGGATTAATGATGGAATAAGGATGGAAGAAAGTAGAGACCAGCGATGGACAATACTTCGAATCATAAATATATAACCAGTTTTTCACAATGAAGCCTCGAATTTCGGAAAAAATGGTGGAAGCAATGTTTTACGCCTATATAACATTGGTAATCAAGTTGGCCGAATATTTGTAGCAATGTTCGGAAGGATATCAGCAAAAGTTCTGCCTAGACAAGAAGTTCTCATATTTATTTATGAGGTACAAAGATGCTTAATTTTCGATGTATTTGGTGTACGCCGAAGTCCAGAGCTTGTGAATATTCTACTTACTCACGTACAGAAGATTAAAAGTTACTTCTTTTGATAAATGCATCATCAGAGATAAAACTCGATAAAAAGTGTGTTGTTGAATTATTCCAGTAAAAAACGTGAATGTTATTCATAATTTGTTATTATTTTTATTTACTTAATATCTTCGAAATTATTTCTTTATTCATATTATGCCCAAGTTTCAGGGGGTAAAGTTTTCAGATTATGTCAAAGGGCTCCAAGTTATTCGAATTATGCCCAAGAGCATCACGTGCTTGAAGATGTAACGAGCTTTCGATTGGCATAAAATTATTTCCTAGGGATATTACTACCTATAACAACATTCTTGACATGCGATTGAATTATTATTTTTCCACTTATTGGACGAATGTAACCAATCAACGAACTCAATCTGTCTTAATTCGCACTCTGAATGTTTTAAATGTAGCTTTTTTTCTGAAGTTATCGTGTTAACGGCCAACTGATGGTAAGACAGACAGATAGACAGAATTGATTTTAATCATAAATCTCCATAAGGGAATCCAACCAAACCGCTTCATACGATTTCCGGCTCAAAATCACAGACATTTTGTCGAAATAGAACGAGCACGTCAAAGTATAGAAGTATTGTAGCTGTAATTGAGAGAGTTGAATATGAACCACATCGATTTAATGCCATTCGCAAGAATTTAGCACGCACGTTTGTTGGCTATTATGAATGATTTTGCATTGATATATGCCTATTGAAATAAATTAACGCAGGAATTGGAAGCGTTAGACAATTAAAATGTAACAGATCTATTGTGTTTAACCAAATTTTGTCATAATACATATGATTTAAATTGATAATATTATTGTTTTGAATTGTAAGTTTTACTATACGCAGTAGTATTAGGAATATTTATTATTTACCTATACACATTTCTCAGGGCGATGAATGAAAAAATGAGAAATATATGGTTTTTGTTGATCGATAAATAAATGTAAAATCTCAACCGTATGAGATTGATACTCTACGATAATACAGGGTGTTTCCTAAACATGCGGCAAAAATTCAGGGGGTTGTTCCTTGGACTATTCTAAGAATATTTTGTCCTTTGATGATTTTTGAAAAACCTATTTGTTTCGAAGATATAGGGGAAACAAAATTTCAGATAATAACATTTTATTATGAAAAATTACATGAAAATTCAACTCAACCTACAAAAACTGTTGAAAATGACCACCTCTAGCCAGCATACAAGCATCCAATCTTCTCCTCATTGACTGCCGAACCCTTTCAAAAACACCAGGATCATTTCTTATTAAGTTACACCCAGCAATGATCCGATTTCGAAAGTCTTCCACATTTTCTACTGGAGTGTATTCCTTTACCATCTGCACTTATCAATTTTTAGTCAAAAAACTGGTTGTTTTTAGTAATTGGAATGTTGTTAAACAAATTTAAAAATAAATTGTACCTACTTAGTAAACACAGTGCGGTACGCATTTTTATTTAAACTATTATTAATTTTAAAAATATGAAAAATGTTGTTCGCCCTGTATCTTCGAAACAAAGAGGTTTTTCAAAAATCATCCAAGGACAAAACATGCTTAAAATAGTCCAAGGAACAACCCCCTGAATTTTTGCCGCATGTTTAGGAAACACCCTGTATAGTTTTCTATACTTCTGAGTATGTTATCATCTCGACATTTGAGTCGGAATATGGTATATTGTTACTTCATATCAACATCCAAATGTCTTCATTAGGATCAGGGAAATATAGGAAATTTTTTTTCGACATCTTCCTTAAATTTTTTCAAGTTTTGGTTATAAGACCAATATAAAATTTTAGACGAAGCTTTAAATTGTCATTCTACATACTGTTTAAAAACAATTTCCATCTTTTTGTGAAATTTCATGCGTTACTCAAATCATAAAAAATCAAGCAGAATATCGGAAAAATGCCCAAAATTCCAGTAACAATGCATCCGATTAGGATGTAAATTAAGTTGTTTATGTAAAATAATCGCTTGAATGTTCATACCTTATTGCAGGAGAATCCTATCATGAGAATCTCCCATCTAGATGAACTAACCGATAGCAATGACATAAATAGAAATCACATCTCATATAAGACAATTCTGAGGTCTTCAAAATTTCGCATGAGAGAATGAGCGATCAAAACCTCCTGACTTCACGTCAGTGCTTTCCTCATTTTGATTTCAAAAGTCAGTACTTATCTCGATTATTTTCCTTTTGCCTGATGTTGAGATAGTAAATGAAGATTATTATTAAATCTGATGATGTGATATGAATGAAATTATGCCAGTTAGATAATAAGAGAAACATTCCTTTTAGAAATTTAATTTGAACTATACACCAATTCTGAATCCAATTTGACCACAAATTCTTCAACATAAAGTCGAGTGTATGTGCAGAATGATCCATTTAATAAGCTCACAAAATGTATTTACATTTACTACAGAGGCCCTTTAACTTCCATAATAATATACTCCAGAAATATATTTCATAGGAAAGGCGGGTTCATCTTATGACCTCATAACTCTAAACTTGTCATTTCTCGGAAAACATGTTCCGACCTATATCTCTCATCTGAAAATGTTGGGAAATGCCTCTTCGTAGGAAAACGAGCAGTAGGAGTGTATTTTCTAAAATTCATAAATATATTATTTCTTTAAATCCGTTTTGTCGGAAAGAATTCAATTTGATGATGAATCCTTCTTCGAAAAGTCACTTCAGCTGAATGATCGAAGCTCACAAAGTCCTAACTGATATAAGGGATCTTCGACATTCAATGAAAACATTGTGAATTTTATACTATGGTTGATTATTTCCTCTTTTCTCAAAGAATATCTTAATCATAAAACAAATGGACAATCTATCATTGAAAAAATTAGTTCTAGGTTTTAATCATTTGCCAAAAAACTGAGAATTTGAATACGTGTTTACACCTTGTATCTCGAACATTCACATTAATGACCTTTTTTTCTTGAAATTATCAGAGAATCTCTCATTTTCAGTTGTACCTCTAATTTGGGAACACAATAATACGCAACTGGTGGTTGGTTCATGAAAAAAGGGGAAATTGGTATGAAAAATGGTGATGACTGTGTCATGGCATTTATTTTCAAAGAAACTGTTTGACATTGGGCCTTTATATTGGCTTATATTTACTAGATCAGTAAAAAATTAATAATAATCTAAGAACGATTCAGAGGGGGATTTTACGAAAAAACTTTTGCATGAAGAACAATAATCGCAATACAAATTTGAATTTCATATGATGTTGGGTAACTTGTATTTCTGTGAATATTAATTTTTTCGAATGTGTCTCCTTGAAATTATGAATTAAACAATATTTGATTTCCGCAATTTTCATTGAAAAAATTGCATTGAATAATGGTTTTAACGTTTCGATCATAAAAAAACTTTTGTGCAAAACTCTTCATGCGAAATTAAAAATTCAGTTTATCCAAAGACTAAAATCCAGAATGAAAAGAAATATATGACTTCGAAAAACATAGGACAAAAAACAGGAAAACTAGTTCATTTTGAACAGATAATTCTTCAGGAAAATTAATGAAACGTTACAAAGACAAAACATCTGATAACAAGAAATTAGGACTATATAATTTAATATGCGGTACTTGCCCATATGTATATGTTGTCACACAACAGGTAGATCATTCCAGACAAAAATTAAAGAACACTTAAAATGTAACATTAATAAAAAAAGAAATTCCACATAGGTATGCAGATGATGATGATGCAGAACGTTTATTGGATTGGACATCATTTTGATCATAATTTTGAAATTTGACACATTTAAAATGAAAACTGAACTGAATTAGAAATTTTA
The DNA here is from genome assembly GCF_914767665.1 of Harmonia axyridis. Lineage (NCBI taxonomy): Eukaryota > Metazoa > Arthropoda > Insecta > Coleoptera > Coccinellidae > Harmonia > Harmonia axyridis. Next base: position 14,418,029 of record NC_059503.1, read on the forward strand.
GAAATTAATAAATATAATAATAAACAAACACAATTAAATGAAAAAAATAGACTTGAACCGATCCTCTAAACTGAACATTTATTAAGAATCCCAAAAATTGTACTTCACTTCTTAGTATTTATAGACATATCCAAAAATTTGTAATTTTAGTATCTAGTGATACTCACCTGCAAAAGTCATTTCATGACAAAAAAATTGTCTTAGAAATAACGGAAGTAAAACATTGTTTTTATATTCATAATTTCAAAATGAACTTTCATCAAGCAAAGACCGAAACAATCAAATATATGCTTCCTTGAATTTTTCATACATTTTTCTTCCTCGAATGACTCCAAGGTTCATAATTAGAAATAATAAACCAAAAACTCCAGAAACGTATTCCCGGCGAGTTCATCTTATGACCCCATAACACCAGTCTTGTCATTTCTCGGAAAACATGTTTCGACTTATATCTCTCATCGGAAAATGTTAGGAAATGACGTTCACCCAAATGGTCGTCCATCTCAGTCCCAATGCATGGACCGAATCCAACACTCAAAGGATGCGGCGTCAGTGCGCTCTCATCTGTCGTCGCGACGACACCACCAGCTCTATAACGTCGCCTTCGAAGCGTCGTCACACGCTACAATTCGCGCGCTGCGCTTCGAAAACCTCGAGCGAAGTTGATTCTTGACCTCCAGGTCTTCCGTGTGACACTTGTCTTCTTTGGCGTTGATTAGATTCAATTTAGATAAATGAAGACGATTCGTTGTTGTGATTGAACGAGGAGTGCGGTCAGGAAATTGTGGATTGGCAGTTTCTTTTTATTTTTTTCGGTTGGTGAACTGTGCTAACTTGGTGTGAACCTGGAGTAGAATATTACACGAAAGGTACGATCGTCCAGTTCGACAAACGTTCGAACTATGTCATTTTAATTTATTATAATGAAGCTGGCTTGGTTGGCCGTCCGTATTTTTAGTTTTGCCACTAGGTAGATTTACGAGTTTATAATACGAAAACTCGAGTTTGAGATCGCCAATCTACGCTACTCATGAATAATTCAATTGGTATTGAAAGTGACTTGAAAAATTGCCTTTTGAAACGGTTACTTTTTTGTGCACCATCTATTTGTGTTATTATTGTGTTTTTTCTTGTATTGGGATATACGTTATGGCGTGACGTCTTTCAGGTTTTTCAAGGGCGTTCTTTCGCGATTGGTACGTAGATATCTGGAAAAAAATATTAAAGATCATTGATCATTGGTTTTGAAGTGACGAATATTGATACATCTCTAATCAAATTTGTTCCATATTTTCTGCACCGAATTACATACAATTTCAATAACTTTTATATTCAGAATACCTCTTGAGATTACCTGCAAATGTTGCATGCAAATTCGTATCAAGATTCATGTGGTATATAAATTTAATTAACATTGCTTTTATGGTGAAAATATGAAAACCAACACCAAGAGTTCCTTTAAAAGTGATTTCCCAAAGGGCTTTCAGAAAAATAGTGGAAAAGATTGTTGTGATGCCTGAGCATTTAAATTTAGCTCTTGACAAATTGAGAGATAGATTGATGATGGGTTTCACAACTTCTCTGCTGATTGTCATCAAGAAAATATTTTAATTAATTAATGTCTTGTCAGTAATGATAGATGGTTAAAGATTCTTGAAACCCGCAAGCAAGATTTTTTTTAATCTCTGAAAGATCAATAATATTTTAATATTTGGATATTTGAGAATTTCATGTATTTTTGAATTTAACCTTCAACCTACATATTGGGAATAAGTACCTACTCATAAACTAAGAGAAAAGCTTTGGATGAAGGACACAAGGATTTAATTATTGTTTTCTTGATTTAACAATAAACACATTCCAAAATATGGATTATGATTTTTGAAGAAAAAACAACAGATTGGTCTTATGGCTAGGTCAATATTCATTTATTGGCATTGCACTTGAAGTGAATTATTTTTGTTCATTTTGTGAGAGTTCTTTGTAAATGATGATTTTTTTTGTGAATACTTTTACTGACAATGACAATGACAATCATGACAAGTTCTGACTTGATAAATAGCACTTCTTCAATTGGAAGTACAACAAAAAATAATGAGAGCTTTGTCCGATAATTTCGAAAAGAAACAGTCCTATAAACATTGACCCGTAAATGTTTTATTTCCGAGATACAGGGTGTTAAAGTTTGTTTTTTTATATTTTTTTTCATAGTATCTGCACTCCACAAGATATTAAACTGGATTTCAATTTATAATTATTTGCTAATGCTACTTATGATAGCGAATTAATATTTTTTTTCTGCAACTATGACCCCTTTTTTCTACAGAACTTTTTTTTGATGGACCACTACTGATAGTTAATAAATGAGCTGTAGAACTTAACTTTTTGTTTTCTTGTGGTTTTGTCATCTTTTTTTTTTAGCATCTGCTACCAATTTCGAGAAAAGATTTTTCTGGAAACCCAAGGAAAATCCAAATTATCATACAAATCCTGGTAGTACGCTGTGATGAAATAATTGATTATAAGATTTGGTGCTTATTCTTTAATTTTGTAGCCGTTATTTTATAGTCGTTACAAAGGAAGGACTGAAAAGTTGTGTTTATGGGACTTTATCTTGAAATTATCCAAGAAATCTCTCATTTTATACCTCCAATTTAGGAACAATCTAAATTAATCACAAAATTCGATCCAATATATACCTATATTGATCTTCTGAGAATTCATAAAATCAGTTCTGTGCGAAAAATCTCATGCTTGAAAAGAACAATTCTTACAAATATTCCTTTGGTTAATGTCGACTTTTATAAGCCGATCTTGAAGTTATGGAAGATATAATTCAATCACTGAGTCCCCCAGACTTCGATATACACATAATAAAATTTTAAAATCCGGAGCTCTTTACTTTTACTCCATTCGAATGGAGAAACGAAAAATTCAGCTCTAAATTCAACAGAAGTACTCCTGGAATATCCCTATTTGAGAGCAATAAAAAACGTTACAATACGGTCGTTTGGAGATCCCAATAGCATTTTCTGTTCTTCATGAACCAATAATAAATCCCAGGATTCATGCATTTATTGGATTCATTCGTTTTTTATGAATCATTTTTTGATATCGGTCATGAAACACTGAGATATATTGAATTAAGGCATCGTTATTTGTACCATAAAACCGGAACAAATAGACTTTTTCTACTCATACCCGTTCAATATTCTTCTGTTTATTCAACTCATTCATCTCCAGGATTTTTTTTTAGTAAATCGTAGCAATTCCGGTTGTCATGCGGAAAGCTTGTATCACAGAAAAATGAATTATGAAGGCTGAGAAACTTCTCCATAAATTTCATTTTGACGTTCGAGAATTTGTGGAAACGTTCTCTATGTATGGAATCTGAAGAACACAGACAATGATACATTAATTTGAGTTTTGGGTTCTCGAATGATCGATCGTTGTATTCGAGTTGGCGATGTTCTTGTGAATGATGCCAATATTTCGTTTGTTCTTCTCATTTTAACAATGTCCAATGCCAAAGTAGTTGAAACGCGATCGTCTGAAGAGAACATTTGTTCCAGGACAATCGACAACGCGTCTGAAAGTTGTTCCGATTTGGGTTTTTTATTTCAAACAATAAGAATCTAGAGCCTTATGTTTCATAGAGGACTGACATTTGTGTTCCGGGCGCCTCTTATCTCATTTCTACCAATTAATTATACAGTTGTTTTTTGGGGTAAGATCAACTTTTCTTGTATGGGTTTTCTACTGGTTATCGCAATCATTTTGATTGGATATAGTCAATTTCTCTGACTAAGGCTATCAATACTGGGTGTTAGTGAATAAGTGTGAAAAATTTCAGGCGATGATTCTACATGAAGAAATAAGAAGTTTGCTGTTATACAGGGTGGTCCAGATTATAGTGCAATAACTTTGGTGTTGAGAGAAAAACTCATGAAATAAGTTCATATAAACATATATCCCAACAGGCTTCGTTTTCGAGATACAGGGTGTTGAAATTTGAATAAAAACCGGATTTTTTACTTATAATTCTGGTATTAATACATTCATTGTCTCAATTTACAGATATTGAAATCCTGATAATGTAATGTTTCGAATAAGGTGAGTGCCTTTTGCCACTATCATTCAGTGGCGTAGATATAGGGATGCGATGATCCTTTTCCTGTTGAAAATCTACACCACTGTCTTTTTTCGGAAAAATTTATTCATTTCTGAAATCAGCATTGCTTTCCAAAAAAGGTTTCTTGAATTTTTTCATAGAACGTACCATTTTGGAGATAATCGAGTACAAAGCAAACACATTACACAATCCACGAAAAACTCCAAAAATTAATTTCCCAAATTTTCCCATTAGTGATGAATGAAAGTACATAAGTTCAAAACCAAGGATTATGATTCAAGTATGATGAAAAAATGCATAATAAATATCTCGCAATACTTCAAATATAGATGTTTGTATTTGGCGTTAAGACATTACGAATTTAGTATTATTACGGCAATATACGTTGTCAATTAGATGAAAACATTATATGTAGATACCTAATAATCGAAAACAATGAACGTGTGACCCCAGATTTTCCAGATTTTTGGTGACAGTCCAAAAAAGTTACGTCAAATAATCAACAAACAATGTGGTCAGAACGAACTGATTGGTGTTTCGTATTATGTTCCAAGATATAATGGCTGACCTAATTTCAAATTCCAATTCGACCTACCACAGGATTTAACATTAAATGTCAGTTTCATCAAAATAAGGAATTTAAATTATAGATATTCTCGTAATTTCCACAAATTCTATCATCAATTACAGATTGAGAATTTCTAATCGAATAGTTGGTATTACCTTATAAGTATATCCACTCACTGAAGATTCATCACTTAATTTGAAAGAAGAAAAAATGATTATGAGGATGATACACGTGATGTAGTTGTGTTAAAATCATTCATTTTCATTAATTCACTTTGGTTATCTTATGAATATTTTATGAAATTTCTGAATTAATTCACAAGTAGCTATTTATGTTATGATATTTGTGGTCTTATAATATTTGAAAAGATTATTAGATTTTTCAAAGATATTAATTGAATATTGATTCGAAATATGGAGTTAACTCTTTGAAAAGTTCAAAATTTTTTTCTTCGATTTGCAGTTCTGTTCTGTAAATTTAATTTGACCATAAACCTAATCGTTTGAATAGGTGCAAATAAATAAAAATAATAGCGCCTCATTCTCAGTAAGAGCTCGAATAAATCATAAAATTCGGTCTCACATTCTCAGAGTGGTCGTTTGTAATCTAAATGTAATAGGTTCAATTCCCTTGTGGCAATCTAACTTTTTATTTATTTTTTTAATGTTGTGATGTATCGAAAAATGAAGGAATCGAGGTGAAAACTTTCGTGCGAACTTTTTATTTATATTTTATCTTCACTCTATCTATATTTTTTCGTAATCCTTGGGTTATTTGAGGAAATACGGCCTGTTTGTTCTGCTCCAGGGACCTTCTTCCCATATCCGTTTGTTTTCACACCGTGTTATTGATGGTGTACTGGTGATGAGAAAACTTCCTTCAAATTCAATTTGGCGTAAGACTATTTTTCACCAGTTCGAGATACGTGATGTCTAGAAAAAATTTTCAGCTTGATTAGTTCTGCCTCATTATCGTCGAAAATAAACTTTCAGAATCTGAAACTGAACTCTCTCAAAGTTTCACTGTTAATATTTCTAGTAGTGTGGATTCTATTAATACGAAAAAATCTCGAGAATCGAATTCAGTGCATTCCGTATGTCAAGTTTTCTTTATATCCCAGGTAGTAACATGCAATGGGAATTTCTTATTTATTGTTCTTCCAAACTTTATCTTTGTTAGTTTATATTGAACTGTTTTTGAATTTCTTTGTTCTACATGAAAAATAGAGGTGTTTTTCAAATTTCGATGATTTAAATTTGTATGAAGAGATATCTATAAATATTTTCGTATTTTTGAATACTCATTCTTTGAATCATTTCGTCAGAATGTGTGTAATTTTCCAATTCTGAGCTGCGAATGGTGTCAAATGATAAGGTTGGATTCACCGATGACGAGTCCTAAGCTTTGAAACAGATTCGATCGAGAGAAAATTTTTAATTTGGATATAAAATGAAAATTTGAAGCCTCGTGCAAAATTTCTTGAGGAAAATCGAATTAGAACCATAAAAAATTCAATAAGTATGTTAAAAAAATAACCACATACTTCTGTGATTACAAAACCGACGTGGTCGGAGAGATATCATAGAAATGAAATGAAAATTTCAGCTTCAATAGCAAATTTGACTTCGACAGAATCTTTTTCGAGAACGTTTGCACCTGAAAAATAGTACAGAGAGCAGTCTTCTCAAGAATGGTAAGAAAAATGTATGAAATAAAGAATTTCACATTCGTGTTATGAAGTGATTACACTTTTAACTACTGTTTCCAAAATGTGTATCTTTACTGACTTTCTAGTTAAAGAATATTTTTATTTGAAATTCACTCAATAATATAGAATTGAAAGAAATTTTGATAACCTAAGAATTCAGAAGAAAAATGAAGAAACGATACGTTCACATTATTTCTTCATGTAGGTACCTGTTATATAATAAATTTTCTTCGTTTTCGCGTAGCCCAAATGCCCTTGTCACATAAATTTTTGTTATGAAATAATAAGGTGCATGGAGTTATGTATATGGTTCGAACGGAATAGAAATCCTATGATTGGGAATAACTTCTTCAGATTGCAAAGGCGAATTTAATATTCGTTGAAAGTATTCATTCAGTGATTGCGAATCTGAATGTATAAATGTTTTGAAATATTGAAGCATTTCGTTTCGATGAAAAGAGTTTTTTTTCTTAAATCCTATCTAGGCTTTCCCGGATCAAATTCAGACCACCAAATACGCTTATCCAGTAATCTGGATCCCTTTACTTCGGTAATAGAAGTAGGTAGTAACAGATTTCATAGGCAATGATTTTTCAATCGAATATAAATATTTAATCAAAAAAATTATTTTTTTTCAATAAATACGGTATAATTCAAAATAATTAGAGAATAACTGAAAAAAATTGATTCTCCAACATATATTTACATATTGTCCTCAAATATCTGCAAACGCATTAGTGAAATTTATTCACTAATACTCGAATCACCCTGTATATGTTTGACAATACAAACATACATCATAAACAATGTTAGTTGACACGATCAAAACGAATTTTCGTGTTAAGCTTGAAATTAGCAGTTTAGATCTAAACGCGAAATGTTAACTCGGTTTGATATGTTGTCACGCAAATAATGAGTCAAACTTTTCGTTGGAGACTATTTCCGGCTTAAAATTCGAAAAATACAGATATCGTGTCCGAATTATACAGCCCTCTCTAAGCAGAACGAGCGCACAAAAATACCAACTTCTATTAAAAAAGTTAATTGAGTCTATTTGATGAAGGTTTTTTCAATATAATCATATAAAAGGAAGATTACTCTATTTGAACAGTTTTGGTTATTTTGAATTTTGTTTAGGTTGCTTATTAATATTTTGTAACTATTGGAATTGTATTCCAAGACAAAAAATCGTATATATCATAAAGATATATTATGTTGTGAAGCAAAAATTATATAAGTATTAGGTGTACAACTTTGTTTCCGGCGTTTTGCAATAAATGGCTGTAGCAGTAAGTGGTAGTCGAAATGAATAGATCGTAGATATCCTACAATAAGCTCAGGTATTTGTTAACATATCGCCACCGAAATATTAGTCGATTTGTGTCTGCATCATGAAGTTATTCTCGATTAAACATGTCAGCTTACGAGCCAAATTCTTCTCGTTTGCGGGAGGTTTTAATTTTCTGCTTGAAATGAAGAAATCTGCGGCTGAGGCTTATCGAATGCTCTCAAATACATATGGTGAGGCCGCTATTAGTGAAAGAACGTGCCGAGAGTGGTTTGAACGCTTCAAGAACGGTAATTTTGACATCGAAGACCAGCATGGCGGTGGAAGTGAGAAGGTTTTCGAAGATGCAGAATTGGGGGCATTATTTGACCAAGACTCGTGTCAAACGCAACAATAATTGGGAGGATCATAGGGAAAGACGCAAGAAGCCATTTCAAAATATCTGAAAGTCATGGGAATGATTCAGAAACAAGGAAATTGGGTGCCGTACGAGTAGAAGCCGAGAGATGTTGAACGGCGTTTGTTTGCTTGTGAACAGCGGATTGCAAAGCAAAGATGGAAGGGATTTCTGCATCGCATTGTGACTGGAGACGAAAAATGGGTTCATTACGATGATCCTAAACGCAGAAAATCATTGGGATATCCCGGTCATGCTTCAACATAGACGGCCAAATCGAATATTCACGGTTCTGAGGTCATGCTCAGTATTTAGTGGGACCAGCTCGGCGTAGTCTATTATGAGTTGTTGAAACCGACTGAAACAATCACAGGAGATTGTTATCGAAGGCAATTAATGCGTTTGAGCCGAGCATTGAAAGATAAACGGCAGCAACACAACGAGAGACATGATAAAGTGATATTACAGCACGACAATGCTCGACTCCATGTTGCAAAAGTGATCAAGACATACTTGGAAACGTTCAAATGGGAAGTCCTACCCCACCCACTGTATTATCCAGACGTTGCTTACTCGAAGTATCACTTTTCGATCAATGGCATACGACCTGGCTGACCATCACTTCCGGTCTTATAAAGATGTAAAAAATTGGATCGATTCGTGGATCGCTTCAAAAGATGACCAGTTTTTTTAACGCGGGATTCTTACGCTGCCCGAAAGATGGGAGAAAGTAGTGGCCAGCGATGGACAATACTTTGAATCATAAATGTATAACCAGTGTTTTACAATAAAGCCTCGAATTTCGGAATAAAACGGCGGAAGCATGTATTTATAGCAACTTCTATTCTCGATAGCGTGTGAAACCCAACCAAAACGATTAAAAAGCTAAAACAGGTGCAGAAATGATTCTCGAAAGTCTTGCTGTTTGGAATAAATTGAAGTTGATTTCGATTCCAATTTCCCAAATCTGCTAGAAACGCACGAATACGTCGATTCCACAAGGAACAGTTTGATTCATTGATACGCTACAACTGAATTACATTCGATACCATCGGGGAAAATAACTCATGTTTTTGAATTTTCCTTGTTACCATGAGGATTTACAGCCACCGTGGCTGGCGCGTTATATTTCTTACCCTGTCACAAGCAATATGTTCAGAAAGGCTCTAATGAAGCTCTTATTCTGCAGAAAACGATTACCTTCAACCGCTGCTGAAAATGAGGATTTGAGCCGGGAGAAGTACTAAACTGGTTTTACTTTATGCCGCAAAAAATGCACATTTGCCTTCATCCTCGTCAAGATTCAACTCTGAAAAGGAATAACGCATCTTCAGTTTGCTTGTTCGTACATTATGTCAGAATTGTTTATTTCTAAAGGGTGCTGTCAGAAGCAAGAGAAACGCCGACGAAGGTTATTTTCGCTCACTCGTAATATACAGTGTGGTCCAACGAAAATTTTACACCTCGATTTTTTGGCTTCAAAATTAAAATTTGGAAAATGGCTGGACCCGTCAATTTTTGATTCGAGGGAGAGCAACTTCTTTGTTGTTCGCATCTCCGTAACTGCAACCCCCTAACCGGGGTGAGTACAATCCCTTGATTTTTGATAGGGTTGAGGGGTGATGCGGTACCTCATTTTGAAGATCTCATCGAGTACTATCTAATCCTGAAATTTCGCCCCAAAATCTCCATCGATAACGAAATGACAGGTAAAATAGTGGAAGAGTAATTACTAGTAAACAACGGGTTTTTTTTTCGAGGTATATAACTTTAAAATGGCATTACTGTTCAAGATGGCGACCGATTTAACAGCTGTCAAGTGATTCATTCTCAGTTTGGTTTGGCAATTCATCATGAATAGACTCACGCCTGAACAACGCTTGCAAATAGTGCAATTTTATTTCGAAAATAATGGTTCTGTGAGGAATACGTATCGCGCACTACGTCCATTTTATTTTGTTTAGCGATGAAGCGCACTTCTGGTTGAATGGATACGTCAGCAAACTAAACTGTCGCATTTGGAGTGAAGAAAATTCTCAAGTGTATGTCGAAACACCGTTACATCCAGAAAAACTGACTGTTTGGTGCGCTCTATAGGCTGGTGGAATCATTAGTCCGTACTCCTTCAAAAACGATGATGGCCAAAACGTTACAGTCAATGGTGATCGGTAAAGAGACATGATTACTAACTTTTTCATTCCTGAATTGAACAACCAGGAGCTGTGGTTCCAACAAAACGGCGCAACATGTCACACAGCTCGTGCCACAATCGATTTATTGAAAGACACGTTTGGCGACCGCCTAATTTCACGTTTTGGACCTGTGAATTGGCCTCCAAGATCTTGTGATTCAACACCGCTAGACTACTTTCTGTGGGGCTATGTGAAGTCATTGGTCTATGCGGATAAGCCACAAACCCTTGACTATTTGGAAGACAACATTCGCCGTGTTATTGCCGTTATATGGCCACAAATGTTGGAAAAAGTCATCGAAAATTGGACGTCCAGATTGGACTACATCTGAGCCAGCCGTGGCGGTCATATGCCAGAAATCATATTTGAAACGTAATGCCACAAGATTATCTTGAGGATAAATGAAATTCATGTCAATCCAATAATCCATCGTTGTTTTATTGCAATTTAAAGTTCTATAGCTCTAAAAAAACACCCTTTACCTTTGAAATGTGTAGGAAACGAATGATATTCTCGAGATGAATTCTGCACTGCGTTTTTCACTATTTACGCTGTTATTTCATTATCGATGGATATATTTTGAAGCGAAATTTCAGGGTCAGATAGTACTCGATACGATCTTTTAAATTAGTTATCGCAACACCCCTCATCCCAATTCCAAATCAAGGGGTTGTGTTCACCCTCGTTAGGAGGTTGAAGTTACGAGGATGAAAAAACCAGAAAAGTTCTTCCTTCTGAATCAGAAATCGACGGGTCCAAGTGATTTTCCACATTTCATCTGAAAATCGAGGTGTTTTCGTTGGACTACCAAGTATATCAACAGAATTGATCTCGAGTTCTTCATCAGCAAGTCAAATCTATCCAACCTCTACTTGACCATTAGATACATGTGACAAAATGATATAGGGCTACTAACTCAAAAATTATATCTTTATTCACCCTATAAGTAATAAACATGGAAATTTAATGAATTGAAGAAAAACTAGTTCCTGTAGTAATTCCACAAATATATCTTAAATAGTTTCAAAACAAAGCTAAAACACTATTTTTTATGAAGTACTAACAGAATTACATAATCAATTACAGTTCTATCTCTACTATCAGAGGTCTTTAAGTCATCTGTCAAGAGTTCATCATACTTTTTAGAATTGCATTCTTAGTTGAATTGAACGCTCATATTTTTTAAACTATTTTTGTTGAGGTCGATGACTTTCATAAAAATTCTTTTCCTCGAGATCATATTTCAAAAGAACAAAAACTGACTTGGTTGCTCTCTCTTAAAAGCTCAAGAGCCCCAAAGCATCTTTGTTCAAAGGATTAAGTCCAAGAGGTTGAACTCCCTTGTGCCGATATCTCACAATCGAAATCGATTTGTTCAGCTTTCATGAGAATTTCATTGTCTCTTGGGAAGCTGTATATCTTCAGGAGTAGGGCGTCAAGATATAGTGAGAAGTAACATGCCCTGTGCGTGTTCTGTTTTCGTTTGCTCAGATTTATACCCTTTGTCCACAATATTCAGAATTATTAACGAGCGTTTTAGTTGATTACTTAATTAGATAATCTAGAATACCGGTAAATTATCATCATCCTGGATTATCTCGACCTTTCTGATGACCCTTACTCAAGGACATGCAATATGCATGAAGTTACTTTTCAGAGGTAATTTATGCTAACCCTGTTACCTATAATTCATTTTTTATATTTTTCGAGCAGAAATCTTTAAATCTTCATGAGACATTTTTCAGCACTTTGGGCCACCAAAGATAAATTGAGGATTTTGTAATGACGGAATGCTCAAAGCTCATAATTTAGCATCAGATCTAGTCATTACTGCAGTTAACGTAATTAGTTTCTTTTGTTCCCTTTTTATAAAGGGAAAGTTTTGGAAGGTTCCGCGGAAATTCTTCAGGAGTGAAGCTGAAACTTTGAACTTCACTGAGAAACATCTTGAGTTAACTGTAATAATGTATCAGTTTTGCTTTAGTTGGATCTATCGTGATTGGATAAAGTTTCCGTGGAAATTTATATAGTTTGTTGTTTTTGTGATACGTCTCTGGTACCAACACCTGAAATTAGGATTAGGTTGCGTTCTTCTCGTTTCATCAACGATATTTGATATATTGTAATTTAAGGCGTGAAAGCTTTAAAATCTACCGGAGCAAAATGAGATCCCCCAAAGAATAAATGCATTTCATATTTTGGTTCCTTGTTGAACATACCTTATGTGAATATTAGACTTGGGATTTTTATACTTTAATGCCATTCAATATCCCCAAAAAAATTATTGGAAGGTATTTATTTATTGTTATCTAATCTCTTCCAATCACAAAATTTCTCTAAATACCTTAGACACAAAATGAACTAGTCATAAGTGTCACTGATGTATTTTTATTGAGACACATGAAAATTATTATTACTTATTTTATTGTTTCCTTTATTAAGAATGATGGGGAAATAAACGGAACCAAAAAAACTAATATAAATAAATACTTTTCATGTGATATACTCTTACAAGTGAAATTTTATGAACTACTTAAACCCAGCTGAAATCTTTATTGCCAGATTTTTTCAGATGCACTCAGAGTAGAAATTCATTGTTCGCGGAGTTTTTTTTTTTTGTAGAAGCTACGCCATGTCAAGCAGTTAGTTAACAAGCCGAAATATTCGAAAGAGTATCATCTTTCACAATGGCAAAGCTATTTATTTTCTTGTGGGCGAATGTAGAGGGCATATATCGAAATTTACGAGGATTTTCAAGTACCTTTTTCATTCTGAGCTCCAGTGGTATTTGTTGACGAACTCCTTCATTCGAATAATATGTACATATAAAACCTATCTTATTGATATGAATTTACTGAAGTTTATATCCAACTGACTGAACACGTTCGTGCATCTGTCCTGAATACATAATGTGAAGTGGATATTCCTTATGTTCAAATATTTATTGAAGCAAAATTGACTCTGGAGCTCTCCAAGTATTCATTTCACTTTTTGTGCCAAATAAAATATAACCGAGAGTTGATTGCTTTGATTTATGTACTTGATATTCGTTCAACTCCATTTCAATGTAAGTGGATACATATGTTAGTTCAAAAGATTTGCTAAATTCATATTTGACGACTAGTCCCAGAGTAATGAAAATAATTAAATTCTGTAATATGAAAGCACTAAATTGATCTTAAAAATGTAGCGTGCGGTTTTTGATTGCTAAATACCGGGTCTATCCAAACAGGTGATTCACCGCGATTAGGGAATCCAATATCGCACCAAAATATCAATCCCGCGGATCCGCGAGAATGCGGGATTGTTGACAATATATATAATCTTTGACCTCAACCTATTAAACATGCTCATAAAAAAGTCTTATGCTGATAAAAAAAATAATATAGTATAAAAGTGTTTATTTCATGACATGGGCTGTCAAGTTTTGCCGCGGGTAAACTCGAAAAATCTGCCGACAAGTGCTGTCTCTGTTGTAAACAGCTTCCAATTATGTATCCAAGAGTTGTTCGCACTCGTGCTCGTATAGCCATAGAAGAAGCCTTTGATTCTGATACCCACTCAGTACGAATACTATGATTCGATTTCTCTTCTAAATTTAAAGGCAATGGTTCACGTCTCGTTGCTAGATTAGATAAAGGTATGTACTAGTACTAATCACCAAACTGCAAACATTTTCGTGGTCTACATAGTCGAATCAATCAATAAAATGGTACAATAGTCCTATGAAGGAACTTCAAATTTTTTTCAATTTTCTAAGGATATGGAAATTTTACGAAAATTTTTCAGGTGAGATCGAAATTCGGCTATTTGGGAATCGTCAATTCTTGCACCGCTCACCGATTTCGCATAGACCTCACAGTTTTGAGGAACTTTGGACTCGAAATTAGGGAAAAAATTGAATTTCCATCCAAAAATCGTTATATTTTCTGACTTATTCGTCATAGACCCCTCGAATGAAAACGTTTTTTGAACATCGGGTTCTGATCTGAAATGAATTGAGGTTTTAAGGGCGTAGCTTACGTCTAGGAAAAGTTGCAGCCTCGGGATTTTCATCCATTTTTTTTTCGAAAATTTCAAATTTTCACCTATAATTTCTGAAATAATGTACTAATCGCCAAACTGCAAGCATTTTCGTGATCTACATAGTTGAATCAATCAATAAAATGGTACAATAGTCCCATGATGGAACTTTAAATTTTTTTCAATTTTCTGAGGGTTAGGTATAGAAAATTTTACGAAAATTTTTCGATAAAAAATTTTTCAGGTGAGATCGAAATCCGGCTAATCATGGATCGTTAATTCTGGAACCTCTCACCGATTTTGCGTAGACCTGACAGTTTGGGGGAAATTCGAACTCGAAATTTGGGAACAAATTGAATTTCCATTCAAAAATCGTGAACATAGTAGAGTTTCGAGGGCGTAGCTTACGTCCAGGAGAAGTTGCAGCCTCAAGAATTTCATACTTTTTTTTTCGAAAATTTCAGAGTTTTACCCATGTCTGAAATAATGTATTAATCGCCAAACTGCAATCATTTTCGTGATCTACATAGTTGAATCAATCAATAAAATGGTACAATAGTCCCATGAAGGAACTTTTAATTTTTTTCAATTTTCTAAGGGTAAATGGAAAATTTTACGAAAATTTTTGGACAAAAAATTTTTCAGGTAGGATCGAAATTCGGCTAATCAGGTCAATTCTGGCACCGCTCACTGATTTTGCGTAGACCTCACAGTTTTGAGGAAAATCGAACTCAAAATTTGGCAAAAAATTCAATTTCCATCCAAAAATCGTTATATCTCCTAAATTATTCGTCATAGACCCCTCAAATAAATAGGTTTTTTAAACATTGGGTACCAATCTGAAACATAGTGAAGTTTCAAGAGCGTAGCTCACGTCCAGGAGAAGTTGCGGCCTCGGGAAATTCATCCATTTTTTTCTCGAAAATTTCAGATT
Organism: Harmonia axyridis; assembly: GCF_914767665.1. NCBI lineage: Eukaryota > Metazoa > Arthropoda > Insecta > Coleoptera > Coccinellidae > Harmonia > Harmonia axyridis. The sequence goes on from NC_059503.1 coordinate 14,433,271, forward strand.
TTCACCTATAATTACTAAAATAACGTACTAATCGCCAAACAGCAAATATTTTCGTGATCTACATAGTCGGATCAATCAATAAAATGGTACAATAATCCCATGAAGGAACTTTTAATTTTTTTCAATTTTCTAAGGGTTAGGTATGGAAAATTTTAGGAAAATTTTTCGACAAAAATTTTTCAGGTGAGATCGAAATTCGGCTAATCAGGGATCGTCAATTCCGGCACCGCTAACCGATTTTGCGTAGACCTCACAGTTTTGAGCAAATTCGAACTCGAAATTTGGGAAAAAATTGAATTTACATTAAAAAATCGTTTTATCTCCTAAATTATTCGTCATAGATCCCTCAAATAAAATCGTTTTTTGAACATCGGTTTCTGATCTGAAACATAGTGAGGTTTCAAGGGTGTAGCTTACGTCCAGGAGAAGTTACAGCCTCGGGAATTTTATCAATTTTGTTTTCGAAAATTTAAGATTTTCACCTGTAATTTCTGAAATAATGTACTAATCGCCAAACTGCATGCATTTTCGTGATCTACATAGTCGAATCAATAAATAAAATGGTACAATAGTCCCATGAAGGAACTTTTAATTTTTTCCAATTTTCTAAGGGTTTGGTATGGAAAATTTTACGAAAATTTTTCGATTTTTCCGTTGAGATCGAAATTTGGTAAATCAACTTGAATTGTGAGAACATAGTAGAAGTTTTAGGAAATGAAAATGAATTTAGCAAAATTATGAATGAACTCTGAATAGATGATTCCATCTGAGTCATGGTACTAAAGAAGAATAACTGTTTATCGATTTTCCTCTTAAGTGGTTTTCACGTCCTTCCATTCGGTAATTTTATGAAAATGTCTCGTCGTTATTGTATGATAGGTTGTTAATCAAATTTCGATTTACCCAATGAATATGAAAACGTATTAATATCTGCGAAAGAGGAAAATCCAATTTAAAGAGGAAAGGGGTGTCCGCCAGACCTCATAAAAAAGACATTATCTCAAAGTCATTTAACTGTGCTATTCATTTTCACGAGAGTAAAATCATCAGATATGATATGATTTATCTTGTGCGGTTGGTTAGCACCAAAAATCTGCACAAGTTGCAGTAAAATAGAGTTTCATCAATTCTTATAATTTTATAATATACATTTTGTTTCAACGAGGATATATCTTCATGAAAGATGAAAATCCAATGAAATAAATCATAATATTATCATAATTCAATGAAATAAATCATAATATTATTGACAATAGTTATATTTATATTTTCCATATCGCCATTTTTCCAATTTTCGCTTATAACTCGAAAACAAAAGAAGGTGGCAAAAAATGAATACTACCCTTGTTAGTTTCTCAGAAGAAGAGACCGAGGAGTGGGTATCAGATTTTGTCTATCTCCTCTGGTTTAAAAGTTGTAGTGCTAAAATATCGAAATTTGCCCACCCTGTACATACATCTCTTTCCTCAAAGCGATTTGGAATGGAAATTGTTCAAATGTCCGCATTTTTTCTATTGTATTTATTGAACTAATGATATTTTGTCTCTGTCCACCGCATCGTCTACACTATCGAGATATTTGCCAGAACTGTATAATGTAAACAAAACGCCCTGTGGGTATAAATAAAGCCATCCATAATAAATGCCAGTGCATTGTACTTATGATATTACGGAGAGTAGGATTTTTCAGTAAGAAGCCAAGCTATTTGAATACGGTGAGCTCAATGAGAAAGCATTTGTCTGGACCCCTAGAGGTAATAGAAGAGACTAAAGAGATGTAAGTTATTCAACCTCAGAGGCTTTGTAGTAAATTCTCAGACATCAATCTGCTATACAATTCAACAAATCTCAAGTATTCGTTTTCTCCCTTGCAGTGTGGGAGTCTGATTTATTGTTCATTAATTTTAATGAAAATTTCAAATGATATATCTCAGATTTCGATTATTTTGCTTCATTAAATTGATTTGGTGACAACAGAGGGTGATTTGAATCCTGTTCATAAATCCAGTTGATGATAATGCCATCACTCATTTTTTCTGTTGGATATGATATGGAACCTATAAAATGCGTTGTTTTTATTTTTAATTATTCTGCTATTCATTAAAGTATTAGGTGGGCAGTGGGGAGTTTCTTAAGGGTGATAATTTGAATTTGAGTTGATTATTTAATTTGTATTTGTTTTTTCTCAATTACTCTCTCGTGTGGGGGCTGAAAGAGACAATCTTTTTTTCTATTCATTCAGATTTTTTGGAATCAGCTATTGTAGCTGGATTTATTGAAAAAGAGGCCTTTTTATTATTATCCCTAGCTTTCGCTTATTTATAATGGCGAAATAAAAATCATATGCTCTCTTTCTTTATTATTACATATTTCATTATCACAATATTATCCCCCAAATTGCAAATGAGAGTCAATTAAACAAATCTACTTTCCTTCCATAATGCGAACATATATAAGACGGAGCAATATAAAGGAAGTAAATCGTAAGGTTTGCGCATTGGTCAAACGCTCATAAATCTTATCACTCCTTCGTCCCTATAAGACTCCCAAGATCGCAATGGAATATAGAAATCAATTACAAATTGATGATTTCTATAATCATTTTACGGAAGAATAACAAAGAAAATAAATGGCTTTACTTGTTGAAGTATATTTCATGCTGAGATGTTTTGTATATTTTCTTGCAGATTAATATGGAGTATAAACTGTATGATTATGTGATTCATCCTTAGTTCGACTCTAGGCGGACAGTACCCCTTCTTATTCGAAGACCCTCCTATTTACGCGGGAACTTGTATATCTTGCACCTTCTGTAGAGGTTCTCTTGTTGTGTATTCATTGTTCATCATTGAGGAAATTTCGAATAATACATTTTCGATTTTAGTCATTCTGCTCAATTAAGTTAATTCGATGAATACGCGTGGCAATTAAAATCCTGTTCATTAATCCAGTTGATGATAATGACAGCAGTTATCGTTTCTGTTGTGGCGATATAATTGAACACATAAAACAATTTTCGCAGGAACGACAGAGTCAAAATATTAGTACTTACTGTTTAACAAATTTATAGCCCATCCGCTGAAAGTTTACCGCACTTTGGATTCATTAGTTATTATCGCAGGGTCATCCCTTAAATTAGAGCAGGGCATGAATTCCTGCGTAATCATTTGTTTGTGGGCCTTGCAGCTTGGTACTGATAATTAAGGCCTCTCCTGATGTTCAATTAATGGAAATATCTGAATTATCACGGTGACTTCATTAACAGCACCACGTTATTCTTGATAATGGTGGAAGGGCACTTTGAGGAAAGGGGTTGCAACCTATCAAGAAAAGCGAATTTCATACGCGTCTCTATTTCCCTTTTGGAGGCATTTCGCAATTTGGTTTATGGTTGGGGAGTAATAAATTATTGGAGGCTATGGAAGTAGGAACCGTTTTTACATAATGCGGTAGAGGCGGTGAACGAAGGATGGAACAAGATCTCTTGCCAATTGATTCTTTCAATAGTTCAGAGAAGATGTTTGGAAATATTGAATGCGGGTTTCTCAATACTTCAAATACGAGAAAAGCTATCATGGGCAATATAAATTTGAGTACAGTACTTCAAGTTCAATGTCAGGAGAGACATTTTTTGAATGTTCTTTGTTGGATAAAAATTTAATAGTCTTATGCTTGGAGGGATGAAAGAATATAATCACAGAAGCGATGTATATTTTTTCTCCTATTTCTATACTAGCAAGACGAAAACTGATGACTGTATCTGATAGGCAATTTTTATGAGAAATCCATGGGCGAAAACCGCAATTCCATAGTTACAGGGTGTTTTTCAAAAATGTTCATTTTCGAAATATTGCTGTAACTTTTTGAAGCGAAAGATAAATTGTACTACAACAATGGTATCTAAAAGTTGAAAGATCGCTTTAATCGCAGCAGGAAACTATGTTGAATAATAAAATCGAATTTCGCCAAAAAAAAACTTTATTATGGTAGACCGGGGACTTTTCAATTGGACTGTTAAGTATAATATCACGGATCAGAAGGCATGTACATACAGGGATATATCCAAGTATGAGTTACGAAGATAAGTCTTGTCGTAATTTCATATTAACACCTCGGTGTAACCAGTGCATTAATATTCTACATTCGGGTACTCCGGATTAAGAATTTAATCTATGGCGATACGAACTTTTACGTTACTCAAGCGTAGAAGGGTTTATCGCATGGGACAAATTCCACATCATCTTTGACAAAAAGTTTAATTAAAAGTGGTCATAAATTGCCCTTTTCATGTTGGCCTCGTTGAATAACCGAAGGGATTCAATTCGCCTACAGAAATGTTCAAATTAAGTAGGCCGTTGAAAATACACTTTTAGCAGTATCATTGATGGCTAGTCTGGTCGGCAATTGAACGATGATTAGAGTTTAATTGCATATTGATTTTCTACACGGATTTCTATAATTTTGCGTTAATAGATTTTTTGATAATAAACGCTCAGATATTTTATTAGTGAAAGTTAAATATGGAAATTTCCACACATTTTCAGAGATAGATTGTAACAGGACAATTGAAAAGTCCCCGCGGTCTACCATAATAAAACACATTATTTCGGCAAAATTCGATTTTATTATTTAACATAGTTGCCTTCGAGGGCGGTACAGCGATCTTTCAACTTTTCTATACAATTTTTGTAGTACGATTTGTCTTTCGCTTCAAAATAGGTCTCAGTTTCGGCGATTACTTCTTCATTAGCGCTAAATTTCTTTCCAGCGAGCATTCTTTTGGCGAATACGGAATGAATGGGGTAGCATTTCGAAGCCCAATTCATATAATTTTGCCATTGTTTTCATTGATTTGTGACGCGAAGCATTGTCTTGATGAAACAGCAGCTTTTTTTTCTTCAAATGGGGCCGTTTTTCAACGATTTCATCCTTTAAATGATCCAATATAACGCTATATAATAATCGCTGTTGATGTTCGAAGGTAATCAATGAATATTATATCTTGCGCATCCCAGAATACTGATGCCATAACCTTGCCAGATGACTGTTGTGTTTTCCTCGCTTTGGATTCGGTTCATCGTGTGCAGTCCACTCAGCTGACTCTCGATTGGACTCCGGAGTGAAATGATGGAGCCATGTTTCATCCATTGTCACATATCGACGCAAACATTCAGATTTATTGCACTTAAACAGCTTCAAACACTGCTCAGAATCATTAACACGTTGTTGCTTTTGATCGATTGTGAGCTCGCACGGCACCCATTTTGCACACAGCTTTCTCATGTACAAATATTCGTGAATGATATAATTTACACGTTCAGATGATATCTTCACAATGTCTACTATCTCGATCAACTTCACTTTACGGCCATTCAAAATTATTTTGAAAACTTTTTTAATTTTTTCATCGGTGACAGCCTCTTTTGGGCGTCCACTGCGTTTGCCGTTTTGGGTGCTCATTTCACCACGTTTAAACTTAGCATACCTATCAATGATGGTTGATTTTCCTGGTGCAGACCCCGGAAACTAATAATCAAGCCAAGATTTTGCTTCAACTGTATTTTTTCCTTCAAAAAGTAATATTTTATTAGCACAGGAAATTCTCTTTTTCCATCTTATTTCAAATAACGAAAGTAGCGAATCACACAACCCAATATCTAACAAACTAGTGGACGGACTGCTGTCAAATTTCGACACGTATCGTTTGATACGATTTGATACTAACTAAAAATCACATGGATTCAATACTAGCACCGCCATCTGTGCATCAGTCCGGGGACTTTTCAATTGGCCTAATATTGTGTTTAAAGTAACAAAGCCTACACATAACACAACCGGTTCTCTAAAATTTACATGATTCTTTGTCATAGTGTAATTAATTGAGATTTCGAGCATTGAAATAATTTGAGATGTTCTAAGAAATGTGTTCATAATCAAATGAACCTTATTTTTTTATCCGCCCACTTGATTGAATAGATGTGATCAATATCTTCAGAACATTCCGTTGAATGAAAGTATAATCATTTACATCCGTATGTTTATAAAGAATCCTAAACCTGGCATTTCCCATCCAAATACCGCGTCATTCCTTTCGGTTGTTCATAAAAAATGGAAATATTACCGGTAAGATGAATAGGTTTTTCTTGATCGTATCCTGTAGCTTCCATTCGAAAAGTGTACAAAAGCTGGTAACCTTTCAACCGATAATGGTTTCCCATTTCCACAAAAACCATAAAGGAATTTGACCCCAGCGTAAATATTCCTGTGAATACCTCAGAGGAATCCCAATATTTCCATATTGGGACTCTGCTTTGTGGCCCTTATCTGGTTCTTGTCGGAGATAAACAATTTATGAGATTCCAACCTGCCTACTCCCAAATCTGAGCTTTGGAAGGACTGTGTGAGAACTGTTGTCACGTCGATCTGTAAAAGATGGGCTGAATAACAGATATCGGTATTCCCGTAGGCGAGTGTACGAATTTTTAAAATTTGGTTCTCTAAGGAGTATACCACGACATGTACAGGCTGTTCCACAAGCAGAACATTTCTTCTTCTAACGGGTGTTTTTTTTCGAGGTATATAACTTTAAGTTGGCATTACTGTTCAAGATGGCGACCGATTTAATAGCTGTCAACTGATTTATTCTCAGTTTGGTTTGGCAATTCATCATAAATAGACTCACGCCTGAACAACGCTTGCAAATAGTGTAATTTTATTTCGAAAATAATGGTTCTGTGCAGAATACGTATCGCGCACTACGTCCATTTTATTTTGTTTAGCGATGAAGCACACTTCTGGTTGAATGGCTACGTCAACAAACAAAACTGCCGCATTTGAAGTGAAGCTCATCCTCAAGTGTATGTCGAAACACCGTTACATTGAGAAAAACTGACTGTTTGGTGCGCTTTATGGGCTGGTGGAATCATTGTTCCGTACTTCTTCAAAAATGATGATGCCAGAACGTTACAGTCAATGGTGATCGGTATAGAGCCATGATTACTAACTTTTTCATTCCTGAATTGAACAACCATGATGTCCAGGAGCTGTGGTTCCAACAAGACGGCGCAACATGTCACACAGCTCGTGCCACAATCGATTTATTGAAAGACACGTTTGGTGACAGCCTAATTTCACGTTTTGGACCTGTGAATTGGCTTCCAAGATCTTGTGATTTAACACCGCTAGACTACTTTCTATGGGGCTATGTAGAGTCATTGGTCTATGCGGATAAGCCACAAACCCTTGACCATTTGGAAGACAACATTCGCCGTGTTATTGCCTATATACGGCCACAAATGTTGGAAAAAGTAATCGAAAATTGGACGTCCAGATTGGACTACATCCGAGCCAGCCGTGGCGGTCATATGCCAGAAATCATGTTTAAAATGTAATGCCACAAGATTATCTTGCGGATAAATAAAATTCATGTCAATCGAATAATCCATCGTTGTTTCATTGCAATTTAAAGTTCTATAGCTCTAAAAAAACAGGAAGGGGTAGAGATATGAAAATATTTAAGGGAGAAAGATCATTGTCTCAAACCTTAACAACCAAATTTTCAGCACAAAATTATAAGTTTTTCATAAAATTCTAATAGGCCATCGCGGTGAATCACCCTGTATACGAGTATTGTCAAGTTTTCAATCTCATCGTTTAATGTTGGATACTCAGCTTTTTCACAAGGTGACAAAAGATCATTAAATCTCTATAAATCGAATGATGGCTTTATCGTAAGTAATTGTTCTATTCGAGAATGAAGGGTTTCACTTTTATCGTTTGGATAACTTCGTATCCGGTCCAAGTGCAAAACCTTGTTTATGGAAGGTACATTTAATTCGATGAAATATTGAGGCGGATAGTGGATTTGATAGTTCCAATGAAATATGGCGAAAAAGACCCTTCCAATTTGGCACTTTCCTATAGAGTACGAATGAAGTGTTTCGTGATAACGTCCTTTTTTTTCATTGTATCTCAGTTTTGATTATCTGGACCCTGAGTTATACTGGTCCAACAACTTCTGGGTTTGTCATTTGAGATTTATCTTTTTCGTAATCGAATTTCCTGGTATCGCCAATACGTAAGTAAATTCCATGGAGATTCGTATGATATGAAGAATGTTTTACATCATCGGAGAAAATAATTTACTCAACAATATCCCAATCATACAGGGTGATTCACCGCGACAGGCCTTTTAGACGTTTATGGATGATTTTGTGCTGAAAATTAGCATATTGGGGTTTGAGACAATGTTTTTTTTCCTGAATTATTTTCAGAATCTCCTACAACTTCAGGCTATACCGGAAATAGACTACTACTTTCTTATTTCAAACGGCACACCCCGTATTTTATTGCATCATCAGATAGCTTAATTAATGACGATCTCAGCAATATGCAATAACTTGGGTATAAGCTCAACGGTTCATGAGTTAATAAGATTTATGAAAAAAATAGTTACGACGAGGTCTCACATTTTTTTAAATATTTCTGCACAGAAAAATTTTTTTTTTATACCTAAAATGAAAACTTTATGATTTATCGAGTAAAAACATGAATTAAGGAAAAACCACAATTTCTAATTGAGTAAAGTAGTCTGCGACAAAAAATGGAATAAATTGAAAGTTCATGTTTCGATAACAAAATTTGATATTTCATGAATTATAAATAATTGTTCGTTTTGATTGTTGAGAATCAATAAACCAATAAAATGTTCAATTAGGAATAATTGATCACAATTCATGAAATATTAAACTTAACTAGTTATCGAAACATAGACTTTTTAGTTTCTTATGTTTTCCACTGAGTTAAAAATTGCGTTTCTTCCTTAGTTCATATTTTTCCTCGATAAATCATAAAGTTTTCATTTTAGGTATCAAAAAAAAATTTTTTTCTCGTAAGGTTTTATAGGATCCTACGTTTTTTATTGGTGTACTGTTATGTTAAGAGTTTTCCTCGATACAGTCCGTTGATGTTTTTAAACCTCGGTAAACTTCTAGCCCATTTGTCAATCATGTCATACTTAAAAATAAATCAAGAGTAATATTGTAACAAAAGGTGCAATGGAAAACAATTGAATAGTGGAATCATCAAAATCTTGACTAAAAGCTTATAACAATTTGTTATTAAAGGACATTGTAACTGCCAAACCCCTGTTCGATCTCAGTCAGTGTTTTTTATTATCCAGAGTACATTCAACTTCATTTCCCTTAAAAACATCCTAGAAGCTACATAAATTGCAGTGAAAGGCTTCAATATCTCATTTGTATTATCAATGCATTCGGGTTGATTTAAGAGAAAGCTTTTATTACCCCATGATCAACATAGAGAAATAATTCGCTTTTAACTCGAAGATTTGCTCATCAGAACAATCGCTTGTTAAAGCGATTCAATCAGGAATTCTGTAAAATAAACAGAAAATACTTGAAGCTTTGTCTGAAATGAACATTCCTTCACTTAATGCTCCCCAACAAAATTAACTGTTTCAGAAACATTCCAGTATTTTATCCAATATTGACAAGGGAGGATGAATTGTTTATATGGACATTGTTGCACAATATGATGGTTTCATTGGAAAACGCCCTTTGTTATTCCTGTTTATTATTTCTGTTGAATCGATTTTGCTGTCATGATAACCAGTAACGAATTATATTCATCTTCTTTTAATTGCTTTTATTGTTGGAATTATTCTGATAATAATATTAAAACAACTCTCATACTTACTGTTAGTATACTACTATTAATTGGAAATTAACAATTTGGGGAATAGGCATTCTGCAAACGCGCAGTTTCGAACTAACTTCAAGTGTCTGAAGATGAACTTGAAACTGCCAGCAGTTCGAAACTGCACGGTTGATTTTTGTTTCTATATATAGAAGTTATCAGTGACGTCAGAACCATAGAAAACTCAAGAAGAATATCAAAAAAAAACATGAAAGCATTGATGTGGAGTCAGGGTACAATTGGCTTATAAATGAATGAGTTGGAATTCAGTTCATTCTTTATTTTGATGAATTTCTTTGCCTAATTTCATCCTATTCATCTCTTTCCAAACCAATAGCTATTATATCGATATTGTATTCTTAAGTATATTGGCAGTTATGTTCTGTTTTCAAACTTACGTCAGTACCTAATATACTAAAGAACCATGAAACTGCAACACCCAGAAGGAACTGTTTAAATTTCAAATTTTTTTTGGTAAAGCATAGATAGTATATCAAGGAGTAAATGATTGAATTTGGAGAAAAAAATTGTGAATGTTTCTTCATATGAACAATTTTTGTTACTTGAATACTGCAAAAGACCACTTTTGCAAGGTTTTTATATTGTTGTCAAGCGTGGTTTGACAATGCCCAAAATCGAAGGAGAGTAGTAACCCGACGTCGAAGGGGCTCAATGAAGTTCAAGATCGACGTTTAAGGCTTATGGCCATAGAGGTTTACGACAACTCGATATTTGGCTGATGAGTGATTACGACAACAAGGATATCCTGCAACTATTCGAAAGGTTTACCGCCGAATAAGTCTTTTGGACTGCATCATTATCGACCCCATCTTGTGTTACCTCTGGCGGTTGAGCATCGCCGGCAACGATTACAGTGGTGCAGAGAACGTCAACATTGGAATGTGGAATGGCATCAGGTCGTATTTTCTGATGAATCTCGATTCTCCTTGGATGCACATGATTGGCGAAGAAGGGTTTGAGGACGTCGGGGAGAAAGACTTCAACCTCAGTTCGATGTTGAGCATCATATACACTGGACAGTAGGCATTATGGGATGGGGTGCTATTGCACATGCAAGAAGGCCACCTTTAGTCTTCATTCGGGGTAACATGACAGCGCTGCGTTACCTTCAAGAAATAGTGGAGCTATATGTTCTCTCTCAACCGGTTCGAAAATCCAATATTTCAGAAAGATAATGTCCGACCTCATGATGCCAGAGTTAGTTTTAACTTTTTCGAAGCGATCTATGTGGATCTTCTGACATGGCCGCCCAGATCTCCAGATCTTTCGTCTATAGAGTATGTTTGGGACATCATGGGTAGAATTCTTGGAAATTTACCCCAGCCCTCACGGACTTTTGCGGCTCTGAGACATGAAGTACAGGTAGCTTGGGATAGTATCTCCCAAGAAGAAATAAACCATTTTATTGCATCAATCATTTACTGTTTGCTATACTATCTATGTTTTACAAAAAAACTGAAATTTAAACAGCTCCTTCTGGGTGTTTCTTTGCCAGTTAGTATATATTCAATAAATAACATTTTTAGGGAGCATTACTATGTATATTTTCATATTATAAAATTAGTATTCATAATAAAAATTCCTGAGTAGTTCCTCTGGAATAAAGAGCCGAAAAATATCTTTGACACATTATTAGGATTTAAGACACAAAACATTTTGAGTCATTAATAAAATTTAACGGCTATTGACCTAAGCTGTGCTTTATGAAATACGAGCTCAATTTCGTTTGGAAGGTGTAATATCTTGAATAATTTACAATGTTTGTCTTGACAGAAAACTATTTGGATCGAATTTATGGCATGGTTCACTGACTAAACGATTATTAGAAGCGATAGTTAATTGGAATTTACGGTATCTCATCAAAATAAATATGCTACTCGATTCGAAATTATGTAGGTTCGATACGTGATGAGGAACTTTGCGTTTGCTGTTCAGTGTATTTTGATTCGAAAGAATTTAGCCAAATTCTCATAGTAGTTAACTAATTTGAGGCGCTTGTTCCACAGGAATAATGAACTATCATTTTGGCTGACGTATTATCCAACGAGGATGGTCTCAAATGCCTAGGATCAAAATGATTTTCGCTGTGTAGAACTTTCGAACAGAATTCGCTACAGGCTGGAAATGTTCAGCTACCGAGGATCATAGTTGATTTCGTTAATGAGCAAAATCTACTAGATGGTTTGAAACTATATTTTATTAATAATTGGAAAAATACCCATCCAAATAGTCTGCAGAAATTTCTTGAGCGTGGAATGATTGTGAAATTTAAATAATATTTCCTCTGAGATTTTAATGTCTGTAAGTCTATCCTTCAGTTTTCAATTTAAATTTGTGTTTATATGAAGTTCATTGAAAAAATGAGTTATCTACTTTGGCGTACAACTTTGCTTCTGCCGTTTTTTCCGGAATTCGAGGATTTACTGGATGGTAGTGGACAAAGAATAGTGAATTATGCTGATGACACTAATATATTGATAACTGCAAACAATTCCAATGAGTTAAAAATAAATGCAACAGATGCTCTGAATAAGGTACTTACCTGGATGCAGCAGAATCAACTTGTTATCAACACGAATAAAACAAAATACATATTATTTAGTATCAACAAGAATATGGACCAAAAGAAAATCAGTATCAATGATCAGGAAGAAGATATTCAAAATAACACCAAATTTTTGGGTGTAATAGTTGATAGACATTTGAATTGGGAATCACATATTGATGAACTCAGGAAAAAACTAAATAGCGTGAATTATAGCATAAGAACATCAAAAAAATATTTGTCCTTGAAGTCGTTGAAAGCTGTATATTTTTCTTGTTTTGTAGGAAAACTTAGATTCGGTATATTGTTTTGGGGTGGTGGAAGAAATCATGATGTAGATAAGATATTTGTTGTTCAGAAGCAGGTTTTGCGTATAATTTACAATATAAATTCAAGGGAATCATGTAGAGGAATTTTTAGAAGTTATTGTTTATTAACAGTATATGCTATTTATATATACGAGTGTCTAGTTTTTATGTATAAACAAAAGTATAAGTATAAACAAAAATTTTCAAGATCTGCATCAAGTCATTCGTACAGTACCCGTAATGTCAATTTGTATTCACTTCCTATACATAGGTTAAGTAGATATGAAAAAGGGCCATATTATGCGAGTTTTTCAATAAGCTGCCTGTGCAAATGAGAATTATGGATTGTTTAAAAGTTTTTAAGAGACACATATTTAATTTTCTTGTTGGTATTGAACCCTATAATTCAGAGGAATATTTAAACTTCAATTGTTAATTTTTAGGTGCTTTTTTAGTTAAGTTTTTTATGACGTTTTTCAACCCACTGTACTGTTGTTGTAAATGAGGCTGTTTGAAATAAATTACTATTATTATTATTATTGTGAAAACCTGGTTATACATTTATGACTCAAAGTATTGTCCATCGCTGGCCACTACTTTCGGGCAGCGTACGAATCTTTTGATGTGAACCACGAATCAATCAAATTTTTCACTTCTTCATGAGATTGGAAGTGCTGATCAGCTAAGCCGTGTGCCATTGATCGAAACAAGTGATAGTCCGAGGGAGCAACGTCTGAAGAATACGGCGGGTGGGTCGGTCTTTCTCTCTTCCAACGCCATGCTGGTCTTCGACGCCAGATTCACCGTTCTTGCAGCGTTGAAACCACTTTCGGCCCGTTCTTTCACTAATAACGGCCTCACCATAGGTATTTGAGAGTATTTGATGAGCTTCAGTCGCAGATTGCTTCATATGAAAGCAACAAATTAAAAACTCCTGCAAGTGACGAGAATTAGGGCCATTTGCACCATTTGCCTAAACATTGATTAAAATTCAAACATTGATTAATTTCTGATTTCTTTTGAGAAATCAAAGAGTAATCAACGTTTAAATTTTTAATCAATGTTCAGGCAAATGGTGCAACTGGCAACTTTATGGTTTATGCTGCAGACATAATTCGAATAATATTTCTGAACCATAGAAGATTCAGGAGAATGAACTGAATTGATTCCAATTTACTCGGTAATTTATGCAGAAATGTAAAACGATTGCAAAAAAGGCGTGTTCTTCCATAATATTCTGATAATATCAAAACTACCAATTCGTTCCGAATGTAATTTTGAATTTGAATGTTGAATATAGCGATTTCAAAATTCATGCAAAGTTCCTGTGGATTGTTTGAACAGAACCAGAAAAACTCAGGAACAATATCAAAATAATCAATATTTCAGTAACTACAGTTCGATCGAGTTGATATTTTGCATTTATACATCAATTAAAAATTCCAAGCTTCCTACAAAATTGCGTTTTGATCTCATTGTCATAACTTTCAAAGCAGAATGTCGAACAAACCTGATAGTTCAGTTTCAAAGCTTTCAATCGAGTTTTAATTTTGCATGCAGATATATAAGTATTCATCTTTTTAATCTTTGAGCAAAATTTCATCATGTTCCTGTCATTATGAAATCATAGAATATATAGGAAAAAATCAACTAGATTTAATGCATTCATCAATGCCACCAATGAGTTAAATCCGATTAAAAGTTCCATAAATATATTCGTTCGAAATTTTGTCTTCCTATTAATTTCAAAATTGCAGATGCGATCGAAATAAAAATTTCTATTTCATTCCGATCCCTTCATCAGAATAACAAAATTCGAGTGGAATATCGAAAAAAGGTGCCTAAACAACAGATCGTACTGGATAGCTTTATTAGAACTCCTCATCTAGATGAAATGGCCACAATGAAATCATAATAAATCACATCTCGTATAATTACAACCTCGATTACAACAGTTCTGTGGTCTCCACTAGGTGAACGAATGTAGCTCTGGACACAAAGTCAGCAGGGACGCAGCCAGGACCGGATTACCGAACATTTTGCAGGGGCGTCAAATTGTACTTACTATGAATTGCCTAGGGAAAAATAATGAAGGCTGCTTTTTCATGTACCTAAACAATTTTTTGTTACTCAAAAACGGTAGTCGTTTTTTTGCAAGATTTAAAATTTAACAACAAACCAGCTGTTCGAGGAGATGCAAAGTCGATGTTTAGTTGTTGTTAAAATGCCTAGAGCACGTGTACGCAGAAATTATCGCAAGCTGAGTGAATTTGAAAGTGGTCGAATTATTGTTCTACGGGAGGTGGGGTTGTCATTTCCAGAAATCACTAACCGTACGAACAGAAATCCAACTACTGTTATCAGATGCTGTCAAGCGTTGTTTGATAATGCTCAAAATCGAAAAAAAGTAGGCACCGGACGTCGAAGGGGCACAAATGAAGTTCAAGATCGACGTCTGAGTTTTATGGCCATTAAAGACCGACTTGCGACAACTCAATCTTTTGCTGATGAGTGGTTAGGAGAACAAGGCCATCTTGTAACTGTCCAAACGGTTTACCGCCGGATATGGTCTTTGGACTGCAGCATCGCCGGCAACTATTACAGTGGTGCAGAGAAATTCAACATTGGAATGTGGCTGTACATGACATCAGGTCGTCTTTTCTGATGAATCTCGACTCTCCTTGGGTGCACATGATGGTCGAATAAGGGTTGGACGACGTCGGGGAGAAAGACGTGAACCTCAGTTTGATATTGAGTGTCATGTACACCGGACAGTAGGCTTTATGGTATGGGATGCTATTGCACATGCAAGCAGGTCACCTTTAGTCTTTATTCGAGGTAACATGACAGCGCTGCGTTATCTTCAAGAGATAGTGGATCCATATGTTCCCCAATATTTCAGCAAGATAATGCACGACCTCATGGTGCCAGAGTTGGTTCAAACTTTTTCGGAGTGACCTATGAGAATCTTTGCCATGTTTCCCAGATCCCCCGATCTTTCTCCTAAAGAGCATGTTTGGGACATCATGTGTAGAAGGCTTGAAAATTTACCCCAGCCCCTACGAACTTTGGCGGCTCTTAGAGTAGTAGTTTTAAAGGAACTGATGAGGAATTTAATATTTCGAGCGAGAATCTAAAGAATGAATCACATCATTGCTTCTTCATTTAGAGTTAGCTTCATATTTTCAACTGTCGTTTCACTTGTAACCCCTTCTAAATGAAAAAATTCCTACAATTCCACTCAAGTTACGATATGAATCCGCAATTTCTCCTCTGCATTATTCCACCATTTTAATGACTAGACAGAGGGGCGCCTGCTGCGATGAACTCAATTCGCGAATCCTAAGAATTCCCTAAGAAAAAGTTTTTTTATTCTCCGAATTGGTTAGAGATCAGAACTGCAAAGTGAAGGAATTCTTGGAATGTGTATCATTCGGAATGGACCTGAACGACTCTCCTAATTTAATTTATCCGAGAATGATAGATGTTTGCTGAATTATTCATAATCGGACGATCCTTAGGAATGAAAAAAATGTTGGATGAACTCGAATTCATGGAGTGAATACAGCTGAAAAACCTATTGATGAGATCCCTGAGGAAGGTGCCATAATAATAAATTCAAGTTGTATACTTCTTGACTTGAGTGCATTGGGAAAGACTTCCACCACCTTTTGATTTCTGTTGAAAATATACCATTAAGGAAAGAATACTAACACATTACTGCTCAGTTCAAAACGAAATTATAGATCTTTTCTCTGACAACCACCGATTTTTATGCGGTTTTCACATTTCTTCAAACAATTATCCACATTATACTATTATAGAAAAGACAATATTTTCAATTTGCGAATGAAAAAACAATTAATTTTTGTAACTTTTCGTTTTTCGCAAAAAAATTAATGATATGTACAATGTTCAAAGCACTGATATATTTTTTAAAATATTCGTGAAAAACACCTACAAAAAATCAATACGAAAGAAAAAAATTATCGACCGTATTGTAGTGCTGCCCTCTAGTTATTTTCCTCAAAAAGAGAAAGAAGATAAAGTGAAAGTACAATTTCGTACACCGTACAAAGTTTGGTCATCGCAGGAGCGCCAGAGGGGAAATGAATGGGTAACAAAGTTTGACTTATAAGCGAAAAACCACGTGGTGGTAATCCTTCTTTACTTGTTTTCTTTGCATACCGCTTGAAATTGTTAATTGCAAAATCTCAACTCAGTGGTAGCTGGTGTCGTTGAAAAATTAGGATTTTTTACTCAATATTCTGCTTAAATTTTTCATGGTTCACAAATTTGAATGTGCTACCAAGTATGGTTCAGTACTCATATTGGGTAAAGAAAATTCACTCTTAAATTGGTGTTCAATACGATGAAGAGAGAGAGTTGATTAACTAAAATAACGTTGTGCATTCTTCTTATATTTCTCTCAGTATTCACAAATGAGCACTGATTTCGACAAAACAATTTGACAATTTCTAAAATGTTGTTAGAGCATGTTTCTTCTCATAATTAAATGCAACATAAATGACATAATAAATGTCGAAAATAATACAAAGCGTTGCTATTATGACCATATTAAATCATTCCTATCAAAAAACCCTTCATTTGCTGTTATGGAACTCCTGAAAAACGGTGCTATCTGGAGCTTGAAGCCAGATGTGGTCCATAATAATAAATTTCTTTGAAATGCATATTTTTTGATGATTAATATAAAAACAGAATCTCAAATTAGGATATCTCGGGTCAGAAGCAATCAACGAAACAAAACAAGAAAAAATAAATTGGATGTCATCTAGAACTTCAATCAATTTTGTTGAAAACTGAATTGGACGGTATAATTCCTTTTGAATATTTGCAATGTTTATTTGAGATTCCGGGCGAACTTCTGGAATTAGAATGAAGGTCGTATTGTTAGGGCAGCAGTCTAGATTAATTTCTCATTTGGGTATTTCAATATTCGACATCCCCTTGTTATCATGGAAACAATATAGGGCAATCTTTTTGGTGAAATTGGACGCAATTTTTTTCATCAACATCATCTGAGGATCATGTTTCAATTGAATTTCTCGTAATAATTCTTGTTTGATTTAATTGAAGTTATTCGAATTTCAGAATTATTTCTAGAACGATGTAAATTTTTTTACACTGTTTTTACATACTGCCACATTTATTTGGATTCCAAAATTGCTTAATGCCCTTGAAAATGAATCGATTTCTAACTTATTCATTTTGTATCTCTGTAATAGTGTGAAATTAGGAATATTTTGTATTCACTTTATTCGCAGATGATTAGATATAAGATAAAGTGTGAAATTGAACATACAAGACACATTGATGAATTTACACCTAAATATTATAGAAAATTTCGGTACTTGGAAAACAATCGATTTCTAGTTTGGAGTGTCGGTGAGAAAATGTCGAAAGAGAAAAGCTATTAAACCAAACATCAAGATTAACATTGATAAAATCACACTAGATATCAATTGAACTTGACTTTATTAAATTCAATCCTGTAAATGAAGCCAAGGTCAATACGTAATGTGGTTCTCGAAAATATAATCGTTATGAATTTCTATTCAAATTGATCTGCTTTCATCTGAAATATTCTATTTTTTGTTCGATATAAAGAATAAATCTGCTCAATTGGAAAACCCATTACTGGTTGGACTAATGGATCATTAATTTGACGAATTTTATGAAGCTTTTAATTTATTCTCTTGATTTCATGTAATGCAAATTTATATATAGGTTTGTCAAACAAGGAGGATTGATATTTCACTTTTTAACGACTACAGATTGCTTTCCAAATACTGTAAATTTCACAAATATATTTATGATTTTCTTTTATCTGAATGTATATATCAACCCATTTGAAAAAATTATATTGGACTCAGTCAGGAGTTTTTGCGCGCTATTGATGTCAGTCACATGAAGATGTGTAGGAATTGGATCTTCAGTTCCTCATAGAATTGTTAAAATCGACCGAAAGAGAAAAGTCATGATTTTTTGGGACAACTTCTTTCGGTGAATTCGATTTGGGGAAAAAAATAGAAGTATTCGATGGATCGAAAAAAATTATATAAAATGGTACTCTTATCCAAACACAAAACATTGAACCATTTAGAGATTAATTCATCGCGAGATTCATCGATAACCATAGAAGTTGTTCCAAAAAAATCATTACTCACCCTCTAAAATTACCGTTTATAACAATATCAGAAATGTAGAAGTTTAATAAAAAAAAGTCTTTTAACAACATACATTTATGCATGAAATTTGGATCTGATGAAGAATCTGGTTTAGAAGTTATGCGGATAAATTGTTTTAATTTTATCAAGTTTGGAAGGATATATCTCCCTTAATATGCATTTTGGGACATAAGTTTATTCATCAAACTACTTATTTTTCAATATACTATCACCCCCAGAAAGCCCGGTACACATTTTTGACTCACCCTGTATGTCGAATACTATAGGTATCTAGAAATTCCAATAATCTCCAGTCACCAACTTATTTCGTTTATTTGAAGACCTGGAGATTGTATCTAATACCAAGCAGATGAATAACTTAGATAATGAAAGAGTTGTAATTTTTCACTGACAATAAGACCCTTCTGTCTTATAATGAATTGTGCATTTTAATCAGCCATTTTTCTGGATGGTATGAAAGTATGAAGAAATCAGGAATCAGGGAATAGAGAATGCCGAGGCGAGTCGTTAGAATTATTTTAAACAAAATCTAATAAGTGAATACACCAGTATTTTAGACATCTAACTCACATCATAGATTATTTAGTGAGAAAAAGACATTATTTTTCCATTCGATTCCAATAAAGAACATTGAAATATGATCAATAACGAAACCAAGCGTTTTTTTTTTCATGATTAGGTATCTAGAACAATTTTTTCCTCGTATTTTCCTGTAACGTTATTATTTGGAATAATGAACCTAAAATTTGCAAAATCGCCTGAATGTTAGGGTGAAGGGAATCAGGGAAGAACGTTGAACCCCTACCGTTACAATCTTTCAACTCGCCAACTCAGTTTATAATGAAGTTTTCCACCAAATTATTCCTTGCTGTAACCTCATCCATTAGCTTTTCAGCTATGCTATATATTTCCTACTAACGACCGTTGGTGGCTTGTGATAAGCATAATATTCCAGAAAGAAGCTCCCATCGTATTATAGATCAATATGTGATGAAGACAGCGGTGAACTGCTTGCCCTCATCAAGTAGGTACCCCCTTAGTAATCAGTCATCTGGAGAATTTGGTTGTCAACGTAGATTAGGGCATTTTCACGCTAGTGTCGAGATTTTCCGGCTATAACTGGGGCGCGATAATGTTTGTTTTATTATTGTAAGAGTTGAGGTGAGTTTATTCAAATAACTACACATTCGAACCAAGTCGGCTAGTTCCCTTACCGATCATTCCAATTAAAAAATCCTGTGCTTTAATTTCTAAATTTTGGACGTTACAACGTAGCAAGTATTCAATAATTTTTTCTACAGTTTTTATGGTCTTTTGTGATTTCTTTATACCAAGCTTCGGGAAAGAAATCAACCTATTATACTTTGTCTTCAAAACATGTGTTCATGATAAACGAAAGAGTGGCTTCAATTTTTTTTCTCGAAAAGAAGCTGGATATGGGGAAAAAACCGGATTTTTTTTCATTTGTTCAATCTTAAAAATTTTTGAAAACCCATAAAAGAGTCAGTAGCGTACTTTTTCCTCAATATTGTGGGCTGTTGGCAACGCCACAATAATTTCAATCTAGCTAGTGCTCAATAAGCGCATGATTATTTCAAATAACTTTACCGCATTTCAACCAAATCGGTTTAAAAATGTATTCTATTAGTTATTTGAAACCGTTTTACCGTTTTTTTTAACGCCCTGTGTCTCGAAAACGAAGCAACTCTGGACATATGTTTATAAGAACCTTCCGAAGTTTCGCACCGTAGTTAAGAGTCACCTTATATATGTATAAAGAAGTTTTTAGCTTATACGTGCTCTAGGCATTTTAACAACAATTAAACATCGACTTCGGATATCCTCGAACAGCTGGTTTGTTGTAAAATTAAAAAAAAATAGCAAAAAACGACTACAATCTTTGAGTATTATTTTACATGAAAAAACCTTCACAATTTTTTTCTACAAATTAAATCATTTACTCCCTATACAATCTATTTTTCATGAAAAAAAAATAAATAAAATTTAAACAGTTCCTTTTGGGAGTTGCAGTTTCTTTGTCAGTTAGTATACATATATCGCAAAGTAGATATTATACTTCCATGTCCATTGATATTAATTGTTCGGTTATTATATTCAACTATTCATGATCAGTTCTGTACTTATTCTACAGACACGTCAATTGTGTTAGACGAAAAAAATGATGTATGTCGTGTTAGATCAGCAGATAACAGTTATAATAGCGGTCACTTCCCTAAGTAATGATTAAATTATTATCCATTACATCAATTCCATGTGGCGACAATGAACTGGAAGGTTAATAGACTACTCCTTAGGGGAATTATTCACTTTACGTATGATTTTATGGCCTAGCTACTTATTTGGTAATAAAGAAGAAATGTCTTCATACCATGGTCTAACCAGAAGTCAAGTCGGTTGGTTTTTCAGTGTGAACTACAATTGAAAATTGAAAAATATTTTCAGTAATCCTGTGAGGGATAGGTTAGTTCGGATCAGATTAGTGCTCTATTTAGACATTAAATTGTTGAAATCTGTCAGGAGATGAGAAGTATCAGATTCCATAATTTTCAAGAGAACTGGTTGAATTCTAAGTAGAAAGTTTTCTCTGAATCTGTCCTCGAACGAATCAATAAAATAAATGTAGGTTTTTGTAAGAGCGCATTCGCCAATTTGTTATGTAAGTATGCAATAAATCGCAAATTTAGGGATATACTTGTTTAATGTTACAAAGGATTCAACATATAATTAGGCCAATTGAAAAGTCACCGGTCTATCATAGTAAACAATTTTTTTTGAGTGAACGCGATTTTATTATTTAACATAGTTGCCTTCGAAGGCGATACAGCAATTATAGCGATCTTCCAACTCTACATTCTTGTAGTACAATTCAAAATAGGCCTTAGTTTCGGCGATCATTTCTCTATTGGCGCTAAATTTCTTTCCAGCGAGCAATCTTTTGAGGTCTGAGAACATTAAAAAGTCGCTGGGGGCCAGATCTGGCGACTACGGTGGATGCAGAAGCAATTCGAAGCCTAATGCATGCAATTTTGCCATTGTTTTCATTGATTTGTGACATGGCGCATGGTCTTGAAGAAACAGCACCTTTTTTTTTCACAAATGGGACAGTTTTTTCACGATTTCATCCTCTAAACGATTCACTAACGCTATATATTAATCGCTGTTGATGATCTGGCCCTTCTGGAGATGATCAATGAATATTATACCTTGCGCATCCCAGAATACTGATGCCATAACCTTGCTAGCTGACTGTTGTGTTTTTCCTCGCTTTGGATTCGGTTCAACGTGTGCAGTCCACTCAGCTGACTGTCGATTGGACTCCGGAGTGAAATGATGGAGCCATGTCGTCACATATCGACGCAAAAATTCAGCTTTATTGCACTTAAACAGCTTCTAACACTGCTCAGAATCATTAGCACGTTGTTGCTTTTGATAGATTGTGAGCTCGCGCGGCACCCATTTTGCACACAGCTCTCCCATGTACAAATATTCGTGAATGATAACGTACACGTTCAGATGATATCTTCACAATGTCTGCTATCTCGATCAACTTCACTTTATAGTCATTAAAAATTATTTAGTGAACTTTTTTGATTTTTCGTCGGTGACAGCCTCATTTGGGCGTCCACAGCGTTCGCCGTCTTCGGTGCTAATTACACAACGTTTGAACTTAGCATACCAATCAATGATGGTTGATTTTCCTGGTGCAGATTCCGGAAACTCTTCATCGAGCCAAGATTTTGCTTAAACTGTATTTTTTACCTTCAAAAAGCAATATTTTATCAGCACACGAAATTCTTATTTTTCCATCTTTTTTCAAATAACAAAAGTAGCTACACTTACAACGCAATATCTCACGAACCAATGGTCGGACTGCAGTCAAATTTTGACTCGTATCGGATTTAATACTAGCACCGCCATCTGTGTATCAGACCGGAGACTTTTCAATTGGCCTAATACATTCTGGAAAATCCATTGATTCCATTGACGGCTCGTCATCGACAGTAACGTTTGGAGTGGTGTATTTTGCAACTGAATTGGGAGGTGGAATTTCATAGGATGGTCTTCAATGATGAATACCGATTCTGCTATGTGAACGCAGGGTAGTGGCATGATGCTCAAACGTAAACGAGGAGAACATCGCAATGTGCTGTTTTTTGTTGAGCTACATGTGCACCACAATGTAGGGGTTATGGTATGGGGTGCTATTGCTTATGGAAGCATTTCCCACTTGATATCAATCTACTGTTATGTTAATGAAGTAGACACAAACACAAGTAGCTCTCCGGTATTAATCACAGATTGCCTGGGATGGAATACTTCAGAAGCAAATTGATTATCTTGTAGAATTTTTGTCAAGAAGAATACGAGAGTGTCAATTCAACAGATGTGGTTCAACACATCACTAATGAAGAATATCGTTATCTTTTAATGGATAAATTTTTACCTCTAGTAGTCCAGTCAAATATTTAAGCCTAGTTTGGTCGAGAAACTTAAAAGCATTATTGTTGTTGCATTTTTCCCAGAATGTATGAATTAATACTCAATCATCCAGTTAAATGGCATGTCACTAACATTTGGAATTACTAAATTGAGTATGAGATCACTTAATTTTTTTGGAATTATTTTCTTTAGGAAACCAAAAAGCAAAACAGAACAGAAAATGGAAGAAAACTACTTTGTTTCTATCACTTAATTAACTGTTACCTATATTACAATTCATGAAGTAAGTAGTAAGAACTACGAAATTTAAGTCATTGTATCAGTTTAATGAATGAGTGAAAGAAAACAAAGCAATTCATATATTCCACTTCTGTATTTCAACACCTCGTTTTTCATAAAAGAGTCATGTGAGGATTATCGTATAAAAAATTTAATTCAATCATATAATTCATTGTATCGAATGTTTGACAAATGAAAGAAGACGTTTTCGTGAATAGCCTGACTAAATTTCTTCAGAAAGGAACTGATGAATTCCAATATTTAAAAAAATTCCTATTAATATTTCTAATATTCAGTCTATTTTTATCATTTAAATCTTCTGCATGGATATGGTGCATAGATTTGAAGTTGTTTAAGACAGGATTTCAGATTACTTTGATATGAATGATTGATAACTCTGACTGTACCCAAAGTGATATATTTCAATCCGAGCTTCATTAGAAGATTGATCTCGCATTTGGGTATTCATTCGTTGAGGATGGACCAACAAGTTCAAAGCCATCCTTGTAATTGCGATTGATTTCTCTAATACACCCTGGAGTTAACCAAACTGACTTTGGTCAAATTAGTCTAATTCATTTTAAAATATAAATCAACGGCGAAGGTTGAGAAAAAAGGTTCCTCCATATTTTTTTCTTAATAGGGTTTCTGCACTCACCGGCAAAAAAACCTAAAATTTTGTTGAGGTTCGTTGACTAAGTACTTTCGTAATTTTTCAGCGATTTGAATTGTTTTTATGTCAAACTGAAGATTTATGCTCTGGTATTTAAACAAAAAAGCTTTGATAGCTTATATAAACATCCTGTACATTTTTGGTCCAAACTGCAAACAGTCTTATAATAAAGGGTGTTTTTTTTAGAGCTATAGAACTTTAAATTGCAATAAAACAACGATGGATTATTCGATTGACATGAATTTTAATTATCCGCAAGATAATCTTGTGGCATTACATTCTAAATATGATTTCTGGCATATGACTGCCACGGCTGGCTCAAATGTAGTCCAATCTGGACGTCCAATTTTCGATGACTTTTTCCAACATTTGTGGCCGTATATCGGCAATAACACGGCGAATGTTGTCTTCCAAATGGTCGAGGGTTTGTGGCTTATCCGCATAGACCAATGACTTTACATAGCCCCACAGAAAGTAGTCTAGCGGTGTTAAATCACAAGATCTTGGAGGCCAATTCACAGGTCCAAAACGTGAAATTAGGCGGTCACCAAACGTGTCTTTCAATAAATCGATTGTGGCAGGAGATGTGTGACATGTTGCGCCGTCTTGTTGGAACCACAGCTCCTGGACATCATGGTTGTTCAATTCAGGAATGAAAAAGTTAGTAATCATGGCTCTATTTCGATTACCATTGACTGTAACGTTCTGGCCATCATCGTTTTTGAAGAAGTACGGACCAATGATTCCACCAGCCCATAAAGCGCACCAAACAGTTAGTTTTTCTGGATTTAACGGTGTTTCGACATACACTTGAGGAGTAGCTTCACTCCAAATGCGGCAGTTTTGTTTGTTGACGTAGCCATTCAACCAGAAGTGCGCTTCATCGCTAAACAAAATAAAATGGACCTAGTGCTCGATACGTATTCCGCACAGAACCATTATTTTCGAAATAAAATTGCACTATTTGCAAGCATTTTTCAGGCGTGAGTCTATTCGTGATAAATTGCCAAACCAAACTGAGAATAAATCACTTGACAGCTGTTAAATCGGTCGCCATCTTGAACAGTTATGCCAACTTAAAGTTATATACCTCAAAAAAAAACACCCATTACTACGTATTTGCAGAATAAAAAAAAATTATTTTCGAAAAAAGCTTTTTCTGCCGAAATATTAAAAAAAAACGTGAGTCCTCATCGACGCCATTTTTTTTATGATAAATGAACTCACAAACAGTTGAGATTTAACTCAAGCTTTAGCATATCGTCGAAATTCTCATTGAAAAAGCATTCTAATGATGCAATAATATACTGGGTGTGCCATTTAAAATGAGGAAGTAATAGCTTGTTTTCAGTATAACCGGAATTTATATAGATCTGAAAATACTTTAGGGAGAAAGATCATTGACTCAAACCTCAATATGCAAATTTTCAGCTCAAGATTATGATTGGCTATCCATAAACGTCTAATAGGCCATCCCGATGAATCACCCTGTATATAAATTCATTGACTGAAATTCGCACACACTCGAAATGGATAACCAACATATCATATTTCATCTTGTAAATTCATGCAAATCTTCAGGGATTGTACGTATTAATAATATCACAGTATAATGTAACTCGCAAGGACTTAGAGAACACAGTAGGCAAATTACTTCTCAAAATTGGCTCGTCTTGCATAATTTCGTTAATCTTCTCTTGGATCGAGCCAGAGTTTTGGATAGTATCCAAACTGTTCTAGATTTGTGACTCGTCATTTGCGGAGCTCACTGCTTAAATTATTACGCTTGTTCAGAGATGGTTATATGAGAAAACAATATATTTACTGGTTAACGATATTTTCACTAGACCGTTCTCGGATTTGAAGATAATTTATTTTATTATCTTGCGTTATCGGCGTCAACCGTTTTATGGTATTGGAGTTTCAGACATGAAATTTTGTCTTACCCAATCATTGCTTAAATACTTATCCCATTTGAATTTCAGAATTGGTTGGAAAATATACTGCTCCACAACAGTTAGGGATATCGTATTCAATCGTTTTAAAAAGTATATAATCTTCGAGAAAATAGCTGTAAAATCATTCAAAACTCAATAACAACTTAAATGATATTAGAGAGCTTCTGTCCCGTTTATGGAACCAAATTCTGAGAATAAAATTTCATTATTCAACTAGACTTTTCTTAACCACGCTGTATACGCTGCAGACCTACAGTCTAAAATTAATTTTATTTCCTGTAACTTGAAATCATATTTATAGGAATTTTCATCACAAAAATCTCATTTAAACTGTATTTTTTTGCAATTTAAGTCAATATCCCTAACTCATTTGGAGCACTTTAGTTGAATGAACGTTAATACAAGATAAGATTTTGTCGATAAAATTTGATGTCCTTGATGGGAAGTATTGACAAAATATCAACTTATATTACAACTTCCAAGTAAAGTTTCCCAGGAGAATATTTTGCCCTTTCAAGAAGTAATTAATTTAGCAATTAGCTAACCATTGCCACACGCTATGCCAATTCGAAGGAGCATCCTATCGCACTGAGATCTTACTCATCTTCATCGTAACAGTTGACTATTCTCAGAAGTTCTTCGATTGAAAGAGCTCTAAAACTTGATTTTCTATTTTCTGGTAAGGTTTATAATTTTTAATCCCTATCCAAAGGAGCTGATTTGAAAGTTAAGCCTTGGAACGGATCTATCATTTTAGCACATCCCTCAAGAAACTTTTTTTGCATAACTTGTGCAATGATGCATCAAGATTGCACACTGGATTCTTCTTTATATTATATTACATAGCGTTCAACTTTGCTTCCACCGTTTTTTTCCGAAATTTGAGGCTTCATTGTAAAATATTGGTTATACATATATGATTCAAGGTATTGTCCATCGCTAGCTTATACTTTATCCCATCTTTTGAGCGGCGTAGGAATCCAATTCGCAACATGGGGTCGAACATTGTCATGCTGTAAAATCACTTGATCATGTCTCTCGTTGTATTGCAGCCGTTTGTCATTCAATGCTCGGCTCAAACGCATTAATTGAATTCGATAACGATCGCCTGTGATTGTTTCAGTCGGTTTTAACAACTGATAATACATTACGCCGAGCTGGTTCCACCAATTGCAAAACGGAGGAAGCAAAGTTGTGCATCTGATATATTATGTATATTGTTTTATATTCCAGTGTTCTGATATTTCAAGAGTTGTTTCCCTACGATTTTTTTACGGGGAGTTATTTCCGAATTTATCCCCAGCTGTTTTTGAATGAATTGACGATAAATACGTTTTTAATGCGATCTAAAATTGGTTTCATAACAAATATATTTATTTCCTAAGTTATTTTGTATCATTTTATTCAAAATACATCGTTTTCGTTTCATTGTTCTAAAACAATCCTCGCTATAGGAACTTTCTTACTAAATATGAGAAGGAGGAAAATATTCATGAAAAAATGTGACTTTTGTGATATTTAAATGTAAATGTCTGTGTATTCAAAATTCGATACAATGAGGTATCCATGAATTCATCTTGTTAGCCTCCACAAGGAAAAAATAATTCAATTTTTTTGATCTGTTGAGTTAATCCTGTGAAGCGGGCAGAGTGAACAAAATCACAATAGCCAGATTGATCTCCAATATCCGATTACGGATTGGCACTATCAAAAAGAAGAATTCTGTAAACCACCGGACATTTCTAGGAGAATATGAGGATTTGTTTTGAATTAATTTCATTTTTGAACGACGATAGCTTCTTTTACTTCCATCAGATTTTAATGAAACAAAATTAAACAATCATTCAAGCTGGACTCGATCCATCTATAAAAATACTAAAAATTTTGATACGATGAAATACGATCCATCTATAAAAATACTAAAAAATGATGATATGTATTAGCTTGCCTACTAACCAAAAATTTCTCTAAGTCAGGTAGCCAATATTTTCGATATGTTCAGCCCTGTCGTACATTTTTACAAAAAAGGGATTCGATTACTCACTCAGTAGTAGGGTTATTGCAAAACCCCTGAGTGAATTGATATAAATGAAATAGAATTCGATTCCAAGAACTCCAACCTAACTTTTTTTTTTATTACAGGTACAAACCTTTTCTGAACTACGAAAGGAAGATCGTGTTACTCTAGCAGACTAGACAGTTCTTTTTTGAAAGTTCTTTCGACGACTTCACGGAGTCAATGAATTGAGTTGTTGTGAACACTGGCACCATCCTATAGCCGCCTATATAATTTCTTCAAACTGAACCCAGCATTCACACATTCATTCCTGGTGCGTATAAAACAATAAGGGCCATCTGGAATATAGAAGTTATTAGAGAAAAATACCCCTATATCCGTTAACACATTCAAACAATACGGTGAAAATTCCAATAAATAGCTGTTACAAAATAGGTCGCGATTCATATTTGTACAGGGTGGGCAAATTTCGATGTTTCAGCACTACAACTTTTAAACTAGAGAAGATAGACAAAATCAGATACCCCATTCTCGGTCTCTTTTTCTGAGAAACTTGCAAGGGTAGTATTCATTTTTCGCCACCTTCTTTTGTTTTCGAGTTATAAGCGAAAAATGGAAACATTTTTCTATGCCTTCATTTTTAGTATAGCTGCAAATTTCGACTGCCTACCAGTGGCGTTCGTACCAGCACGTGAATTTTGGAAGGAAAAGTTGTTAGGCCATTGCTTTTTTTGAAAATAAATATCGATTTCGAATTCATTCAATTTTTAAGAAAAAAACTCTGTTCCACTTTTTTTCAACTAGACATCTTTTTTTTTCTAAATGAGATTAAAATTTGTAAACAAAGTAGGTATATCTCGGATATAGTTCATTGAACAAGTTATCTCCTGGATTTAACATCGTTCACACTGGATCACCGTGTATATAGCAATATAATAGATACGGGACACTTGGAAACTCAAGACAATCTTCCATTGTTGAGGTAAAAAGATATTCTTAGCTTCCATTTCTACGTTGCCTCGGTGTACACCACAAATGATTTACTTAACCATAGAGCGACGTCTAGTTTTCACTCATTAACCTCTTGGAAAGGCTGAGTAATTTGACATACATTCCTCTTTTTAAACGAAAGCAATCTATCTTCCGGAGTCTGGGTATCAAAACTGAACAAATTCGTGGTTAAAAAAAGAGTAATTAAATACAAACCATCATCATCACTAATCAAACCTAACCCAAATTTACCTGCATATTTCGTACAAAAAACATCTGAGTTGCAACTCTTCCCACTAGATTGTTTATCGACAAATAATTTCTATGTAAACATACAACGATTCAATACGAATACATTGATATCATCTCGCCATAAACATCCCTCCAAATGGGGCTTATAAGGAGGAAATTTGGATCGTGCAAATTCCGGAATGCCTAGAGGCCATTTAACGTTGGAGGAAAGCCAAAGTACACATGAAATAATATGTACCACTCTCCCTCAAAGGTGGAAGAGCAGACGTACACTGAGAGCAGGGATTCGGCTAAGTCCAGGTAATTTAGCCTAATCACGGAAGATAACAGGACAAACGTGTTTTCACGTTGATTCCCGGTATATTCAAATGAAATTCCTGGTAATATAGCTACGCTGTATAAGAAAATCCTACGTTAACGAATGAAAAATCCTACCGACAGAATTGGATTTTTGAACAAATCTTCAAACTGTTTGATATCCTTGGATTAATAATGAAACGTTCCATCTATTTGGATTCTTCGTAATCATTATTTTTTTCGTTATGCTCTTCATTGAAAGGCATGTGCTGCTGTAGTATTCTTGGTTTGATTTCGAACACTTCCTCTTGTAATGACCATTTCCCTCGTCTCAATGTCCATCAATCACAAACGCTCAATTTTGAATTAAAAATGGTTTCTAGATGGGAAAACTGTATGACAGCACCTGCCAGCAGTTTTTTCGATTTAAACCGCGGCAAAACTCGACAGCTATTGTCATGAAAGATTACAATACCTTTGAATTCAATTTTTCCTGTGAAAAAATTCAAAAAATATAATACAAAGTAATATTTTTTCAACGAAAGTCATCGTCTTCGACTCGTATTCTTGTTGCCACCAGCAACACCACAACAATATTTTTGTTAAAATATTACTAAGCAACGTGTTTTTTCGATTTATAATTAGATGCCCCTATGATATTACTTACGGAAATTGATGCTGGATGCCATAACACAGGCCAAAAAATGGAAAAAAAATGTACTGATTTCCAAGACTTCTTTTATTCTTTTCTTTCTAGTTTTTAAGAGACTGGTCAATTGATGTGAGTTCTGATATTAGCCAAAAATGAGGGAATAAATGAAAATTTTCCACTCAAAATTAGAATCTAATTGGTCAAATATATAGCTGGAAATTATCTGGTTATCGTTAACAATGTGATGAAGGAACTCTTAGCAAAACTTATTTTGAGTTTGACAGCACGGCCGGCGTCAGGGGTGAAGAAGTGAAGCAACCATTTCAGATTCAGGCG
This sequence comes from Harmonia axyridis, assembly GCF_914767665.1. NCBI lineage: Eukaryota > Metazoa > Arthropoda > Insecta > Coleoptera > Coccinellidae > Harmonia > Harmonia axyridis. Next base: position 14,463,988 of record NC_059503.1, read on the forward strand.
TCTCTATTTGAGGGGCGACAATTCGGTCCAGTTTTCTGGCTGCCTTTTCATATTTCATCCTTGATTATTAAAAACAACATAAAGTTGTTCCGCTCCGCTGCGTTTGTCAACATTCCCTGCTATAAAAATCACCAACCCACCTTTACTTTAGAATTATTTGGAAGCCGATATTTGCTCATTCAATATATGGAAAATTCTTACGATTTTGTGGAAGTAGAGCTAAAAATGACCACTGGATTAACGAAGAATAATTTGTTAAAATCCACAATTCGCCACATCAATGAACGAGACTGAATCTAATGGTTGGTGCATATATATTCAAGTAGTACAAAATTTTCTAGTTAATCATAAAGGAGAGAATTACGTAGAAACTATCCTTTAAAATTTTAAAATTCTTGGTTATAACATGAGCATAAAATTTTACTTCTTCCACTGCCATCTTAATCGTTTTCCAGAAAATTTTGGTGTTTTTAGTTAGGGAAAATATTCCATCAGAATATTATAAACTATGAAAGATCTATATCAAGTATGATGGGATATACATAATATATGATCGCACACTCTTATTGTTGGAGTCCTATGCGAAACTTCCCCACTAAACTCCATGCTAAAATGTGTGTTATTACTTATAATTATTAATAGTTTTGACGTGAAATAGATACATGTTTGAAATAAAGAATGCTGAATGTAGCATATCTCAAGAAATAGATTTGACAGACAAAATCTTTTTAACGAATTTGGCAACAATGTCATGACGAAAACATCTTTTCAACGATGCAATGCATAACATATGTTTTCAATATGTTTCGTATTTCTGCATGCTCCCAAACTTTATTACCTTAGTGCCTAGCATCTTTTTGCTTGGAGATTATGGCGATTTTATTTTCCTATTTCCAGATGATCGCAATGAAAGAATGATAAAATACGGACGATACATATACGTTTCAGTTTTCTGAACATTTATACGATATCTACATATTTAATCAGCAATTATATCGTAAATCTATAAAATCCAATTCAGTCTACGACTTCTATTAATCGAGAAAACTGGAAGCAAAAAGACTAAGAATTCTGAAACCAATTTATATTGCCCTTGATCTGGAAACTTCGCATTTAAAAGATCTTCTTAATCACTACTTCAGTTTGGAGTAATATTCTGTATGAACTTGTCTGAATAATTAAATTTATTCATAGGTATATCTAATTTTATTGGATGTAAAATAAGACCATGATATCATCACATTTCATGTGCAGGACATAAATACTTTTCAGACTTTCTCTAACATTTCATTAAGAAAATTCAATATACAGGATGGTCCCACGAAAACTCAACACCTCGATTTTCCGAATGAAAATGTGGAAAATCGCTCAGACCCCTCAATTTCTGATTCGAGGGGAAATAAATTGTCCGCTCTTCGCAGCCCCGTAACAGCAACCCCCTAACAGGGATGAGTACAACCCCTTGATTTTTAATAGAGATGAGGGGTGTTGCCATACCTCATTTTGAAGATCTTATCGAGTACTATCTGACCCAGAAATTTCGCTTCAAAATTTCCATCGATGACGAAATGACAGGTGAAATAGTGGAAGAGTAATTAAATATTACATATAGGGTGGCCACTTTTTCAATGGGATTGTATTGGTAACTTTTAGACCATAAAAGTTAGAAGGTCGGTCAAATGGAGAAAAAGTTGCATGCATAGAAGCATTATCAAGCCGTTCGAACAAATCGAGATTATCAGGGCCGGTTATTGAGATATCATAAGAAAAGTAAATTCTGTCATTTTGATTTTTCTTTTTTTTCCACTTTATTCCAAATATTATCAAAAAATGTTACCGGAATTTTGTATTTGACAGTAAATTGTTCTCAATTTGACGTAATCAGATTTCGTATCCAACGTTTCGTGCTCTCTGGGCAACCCCCAACCTCAATTTTTTCAATACGGACCTGTATATTTTGGTTTTGGTTGGACCACAGTGTACCGGGTTTTTCACCATAATTTGACCCCCCCTTTAACTTTGTTACTAAAAGAGGTACAAAAAATGTTTTCTACAAAAGTTTAATGAAATTGAGAAGTGTTTTTTAAAATAATAATATAATATAATAAACTTTATTTTTCTGACCTTAAATCAGTACAGGTGTACTGGTACCAAGGCTTCAACTCATATAACAAATCTAAATTAACAAATCACTTCTATCGAAAAAAAACAAAAAAAACAAACAATTACAAACATTGAGGTTAATTAAGTTCTAGGTATTCTCTTAAATTACGGCACACACAGGAACCGAGTTATAAGTCATTATGCTCCTATAGATGGGCGTATTTTGTGATTTCACAGTTCTTCTGTAATTGGTTCTAAGTTGATTCTGTGTTCTGATGGGGTAGGCGTGTGACATTCATTAACAAGTTGATTTCACAAAACGAAATATATACAGAGTGGGCAACATATTGATTGCATCAACTTCATTCTTTCAAATGAAACACCCTGTATATTTTTCTATATTTGCCTAGCTCTTTTTCCCCCGATTTCGAATATATAACATATGTTTGACCTTTCTCTTTTTCAAATTTTAAGAACCACCTGGCATTCTCAGTAATCAGTTTTCAAGTGTTAGGCTACGATAACTCAAAATTCCCTTTTTTGAGTTATCTCATCGGCAGCGATATGACATACGTTTTTCACTATAAATTGGAATCGGATGATTTGGATGCAACTCCACATATTCTCGCCTTGTAGCTTGCTTATTTTTATTGTTCTTCACATAAAGTGAAAATTTTCAAATTTTTCCGCTTCTATGTAGTGCATATTTGATGAATAGCTTCATATATCGTTGCCAACGAGATAACTCAAAAAAGGGAATTTTGAGTTATCGCAGCCTACCACTTGAAAACTGATTACTGAGCATGCCAGGTGGTTCTTAAAATTTGAAACTCTGTGGTACTCAGAATAAGAGAGAAAGGCCAAACATATGTTATATATTCGAAATCAGGGAAAAAAGAGCTAGGCAAATATAGAAAAATATACAGGGTGTTTCATTTGAAAGAATGAAGTTGATGCAATCAATATGTTGCCCACTCTGTATATATTTCGTTTTGTGAAATCATTTTAAAAAACACTAGTCAATTTCGGGAAACTTTGGTAGAAAACCAAACCTCCTTTAGTAACAAAGTTAAAGGGGGGTCAAATTATGGTGAAAAACCCGGTACTTATTATTTCTTCTTCAATTTGGAGCGTAATATAATTTAAATAATTACGTAGAAAATGCAATAGCCTAAATATCTTCCATTTTGAGGTTCAATCAGGCACAAATCTATTTCTTGATAGTAGATTTGTATTCAGAAGGCTGAATTCGATTTTGAAACATCGATTTGAAAGTTAATCTGATTGCCGAACTACACAAGTCTTGCTTCTCTGCCACTGTTTCTACACATAACCATATGATTTATTCAATTGTAATTTCAAAGAAAGTACATAATTCACTGAACGTGTTTTTGGGGGGTTTCACCTGCTAACTGACAGAATAATGACAGGGTAGTTTCGCAATTAATTACAACTGTTCTCTCAACAAGCCGCCTATTCAGCTAGCAGTCCAAAGAAGAATAATTAAACGATCGTATGGGGGCATTTTATGTGGTGATGTTTTTGCATTAATTACATCTTGCTGAAAAGGGAAGACCCTCGAATTCAACACGTTGGTTTCTTTTCACATTGAGTTCGTTATACTGGTTGTTTATGTCCTAAAAATAAACCTTTGAAAAGCTTGAAATGGATTTGTGGATTACGCTTTTCGAAAAAGTGAGATTTTCTTGTCCTCAATTATATGGATTTCACTTTGAGGGTGATTTTATGATTATCATTAGGTGTTCTATGTTTTTATATATGTTACATACTTAATTCTTTCTTGCATCTCAAAAAATCATCAATCTTGTTTCAGAACAATTGTTATGCATGGAAAACTGAAGAAGCATTTAAAAATGGGAAATACATGCTTGGAATGATTTTTCTCTCCTTTTGATATATGACATTTTACAAGGTGTCTGATGGTGATCACTGCGGAAATGCTCAGCTGAAGATAGAGGACATATGTTCTATTCACTCGCACGAGCTCTAAGTTTCTGCGAGGCCTCACAGAAGCCTAGGAGAGAAAAAAAATCTGTATATGTATTCGGTCACCTCGACACTATCGTTCTCGAGATACAAGGTGTTTTCGAAAATTGGGAGAAATTTCAAACAATTCTAACATTCTTCATATGGATAAAATAGCAAATTTCAGGCCCCTTGCAAAATTTCGTGTTTATTGCATCGCTGGAATCATTCAGCAACAAAGCAGAATATTGAAAACGATATCTTATGTTTCTGTACCAACAAATCTTTCTAGGTTAAAATTGAGCTGTAATATATGCAGGCTTCGTTTATCGATTGCTTTGGGTTATGTTTCGAATTCTTGGCAAAACGTCTTCTTCAGGTTGACTTTGTGCAAGGTTGAACCAGTTAAAAACTTTAACTACGTACAAATCCATTAACAAAGCCTTTCCAATAATGTTACAAGTTTATGTTCATGGTAAACACTTTAAACTCTACTGTATTTTGTTTCATCATAAGTTATTGTTCAATGAAACCTCCATAAAATTTAATGCATCTGATGGTACTCAGCTCTAACTGATTTTCGTCTAAGTATGTTCCTCGTCTCGTCCCTTCTGATCTACTGGCTAACTTTGATTGACTCGCGATATAATTCCAATTTCCAAGAAATGTTTCTTGTTGATAGATCCTAGAATCGCTTTTCCTCATGAAAATGTGGATCATAGCATGTGGTTATCGAAGCTTATTCTAGACCTTCCAGAAAAACATGTGATCCGATCTTCTTCCAGTAAACGCCGGAAATTGGTTCCATCGTAAACCAATTGGCTCCAACAAATTCTTTGAACCTTCATCAGGAGGTCAAAAATTCCAAAGCGCCATTCACAAAATTTACAGAGTAAAATACTTGAAATCCTACAACTTATATAAAATAATCGCTCGAATATGCATGCATAATTTCAAGAACTTCCCATAACCCGAACTCTTTTCTAGATGATGCCAAAACATCATAGCAAATATCGTCTTTCATAATCTTATAAATAGTTCAATGGTCCCCTAAGGTTCAATAGGCACATGTATGACTGAACGAGCTTTAAAAAGCCATTATATTCTTTCGAATATTTGTGTTCATACAAATCTATTTTGAAGGCTGGGTTTATTGAGCTTATTGTCTTTTCCCTTTATTTTTCGGGTGACTGCAGATATATTTCCAATCTTCGTTGAGATGAGCTAAGGAGATTAGTGCAAATCAGCCATCTCCGTAAACTGGAACCCTTTCCTCATTTATTTTCCCCTTGAATTCATCCACGAGAAATCCTGAGTTATAGGATGAGGAACAAATGTTTTTGTTGGCCTATCGATTCCTTCCTTATAGGATATATGAAGACCGATGTCGACCGTTCAGACCTAAGACTTTAGGATTAAATGATGGTGCCCCAACTTTTCATTAGAGAAATAAGGATGTTTTAGGGGAATCATTTTGGGTGTTAAATTGCCACATTCATATTATACCCTTGGTGCAAAAACAGTTTTATCCAATCAACACTGATTTACTGGTTCTTGGTTGAGGGGCAGCTTTCGGGACAATATTGCTTTCGATCCTAACAGAGGAAGAGGAAGCTTTTTGAACACATTGTGGATAAAAAAAAATTAATACAAGTTTTTTTCTTGTATTGTTCATTTTTTTATTATATTGCCAGGAGATCGTGTTTCACCTGATCTGTAGATTAGAATAAGCGATAGAATAAATGTTTTCAAAATTTGTTCCACCTTCCGTATTTCATTAAAAGAATTTTGTGACAATTTTTTTAAATAATAATTAATTTTTTTTTCAAAATTCAACACCTTCTATCTCGAAAACGAAGCTTGTTGATATATGTTCATATGAATTTTTGAAGTAGTTCTATCTAAAATAAAAGTTATTGAATTTACGTCTGGACCAGCCTATATATTCAATCAATGTATGTTCATGATGTGGGTTGGCTTCAAGCGTAAATTAACCTACTATCTTAGGTATCCAAAACTGCCGCATTTGGAGTGAAGCAAATTTTCATTTTTAAATATCATTTTTATTTCCTTAACATTACTTAGAACAGCTAATCCCTAGAAGTTCTTCGCCAAAATACCGCCTTTTTTCGACAATCGGACAATGCAATCATCAGATTCACCCATACGTCTGACATTTCCACACAGAGCATAACTCTTACTGCTGTCGGTCAGCCTTCCTGTCTCTGGATCGACATCAGCAATGCTCAATTGGATGGAGGCATGATCCTTAGCGGAAATAATGCTGTTGCTTGCCGAGCATTTCCTTGGGCAGTACAAATCAACTTTTTCTCCAGCGTCGTTTTGCATTTTGATAGAATGAACTGAAAACTAGAATATAGCAACACGAGGTGATTATCCAATGTAACCTTTAAGAGTATGTCGAAACACCGTTACATCCAGAAAAACTGACTGTGGTTCCAACAAGACGGCGCAACATGTCACACAGCTCGTGCCACAATCGATTTATTGAAAGACACGTTTGGTGACCGTCTAATTTCACGTTTTGGACCTGTGATTTGGCCTCCAAGATCTTGTGATTCAACACCGCTAGACTACTTTTTGTGGGGCTATGTAAAGTCATTGGTCTATGCGGATAAGCTACAAACCCGTGACTATTTGGAAGACAACATTCTCCGTGTTATTGCCGATATACGGCCACAAATGTCGGAAAAAGTCATCGAAAATTGGACGTCCAGATTGGACTACATCCGAGCCAGCCGTGGCGGTCATATGCCAGAAATCATATTTAAAATGTAATGCCACAAGATTATCTTGCGGATAAATAAAATTCATGTCAATCGAATAATCCATCGTTGTTTTATTGCAATTTAAAGTTCTATAGCTCTAAAAAAAACACCCTTTATATTATATTTCTTATTAAGGTATATACCTCAATAAGAACCAGTAGGATTAAATTGTGACGGCCTATATAGAGAAATGCCTTCGAAAAAGTTCGTTGCATAGTGTTTGTATTCTGAATTTTCTACGAGAGGGTAGATTTCAGGGAAATTAATTTCAATCCAATTTCGAGCAAAAGTATGATTCTTTGTCCACTTCCAGCTCCCGGAGCATGAAATGATATTTGCTGATAAATATCTAAATAGTAAATTCTTCCGATTTCAACTCCAAATCTCCAATCTTTATATTTGCTGAGTACATACTACGATGCGATTGTCGAAATACAAAGTTGCAGTTGAGTTCGACTATAAACGAAAAGTTCACAAAAACTCCTGACTTCTTTCAGTGCTTTCAAGAACTTTTTCTTGCTAAAAGAATCATTCACGATCACTTCGGTACCTTTTGATTAAAGTTTTCACTGTGTGCCAGTTTTTCATTCGTTCATCCAGCGTAAAATGTTGTATTGTTTCATATTTCCTGTAAACTAAAACATGCTGCTTTCATTTCACCCTGTGGAACTTCTAGTGGAAATATAAAGTTCCATCATCGTATTCTATGACAAAAAGCTTCTTTGTACTTAGAGTAGTGCGCTAACTTGCAACTGAGTAGGTAGTTAGTTCTTGTTTGAAAGATCAACTTTCCTTCTTGCCATTCTACGTATATATACACACAAATCCATGGCAACTGAGAATTATTAATTCTTGAAAGGCAAATTATTTTATCTAGTGAGGAACTCATGTTCGATTAGTGTTCAGAGTGGTTTGTGCAGTAAATATTATTATTTAAAGTATAGGGTTTCCAATTGGAATGATATAACTCAAAATAGTTACAATGGCAACACTGTATGTAACATTTTTTCGACATTTCTTGTACCAATTTTGTTCAACGTTTACAAAGTCAGTGGTCATTTGGAATGAATAGAAATTTATGAGAAAAATTTGAGAATAATTCATAGACAACATTTTTCAGTTAATCGACTCACTGTTCTTCGTATTGTTGACTTCTCTATGTTTTTTTTTCAAAAAAGATGAGATTAATTTAATTTAAAGAAATTAAACAAACAGTTGAAAAATTATTTTTAGTTTGAAATATCTCAGTGGCGTACCACTTGTGCACAGTGCAAAATTTTCAGCATTTTTGATGAATTTCATGAATTTCAACAGTTTTGATGCATTGTTGAAGCGTGTACTTTCAACAATGGCGTAGTTTTTGCTTGTCACCTATCAAAAGATGACAGCTTCCCAGTTAGCGGACTATTCAAAATGAAGCTTCTTATTGAAAAACCCTTTCATATATCATAGAATAAAAAAGTGATTATTACTACAGAATTTAGGTATGAAATATTTTTTTTTATTCTAAATGTTTTCGATTTCTTGTTAGAACTCGAAACATATAAAAGAAGAGAACTTTTTGAATCACATTATTATAATTGACGATTACCTTGTTTGAATTCAAAATTAAATTTTGACATTATGAACAGTTCTACCATCACAAAATAAATTATCAAAACCACTGGTTTACATAACTTTATTCTGAAGATAATTCCATATATGAACCCATTCAAAAATGCAATATACAGGGTGTTTCCTAAACATGCGGCAAAAATTCAGGGGGTTGTTCCTTGGACTATTCTAAGAATATTTTGTCCTTTGATGATTTTTGAAAAACCTATTTGTTTCGAAGATATAGGGGAAACAAAATTTCAGATAATAACATTTTATTATGAAAAATTACATGAAAATTCAACTCAACCTACAGAAACTGTTGAAAATGACCACCTCTAGCCAGCATACAAGCATCCAATCTTCTCCTCATTGACTGCCGAACCCTTTCAAAAACACCAGGATCATTTCTTATTAAGTTACACCCAGCAATGATCCGATTTCGCAAGTCTTCCACATTCCAATTTTTAGTCAAAAAACTGGCCGTTTTTAGTAATTGGAATGTTGTTAAACAAATTTAAAAATAAATTGTACCTACTTAGTAAACACAGTGCGGTACGCATTTTTATTTAAACTATTATTAATTTTAAAAATATGAAAAATGTTGTTCGCCCTGTATCTTCGAAACAAAGAGGTTTTTCAAAAATCATCCAAGGACAAAACATGCTTAAAATAGTCCAAGGAACAACCCCCTGAATTTTTGCCGCATGTTTAGGAAACACCCTGTATATAAATCAACATCATTATTGGAGTCTTAATAAAACGTACCCGACGTGAAAAGTATGAGAATGAAGCGAATCAGTGTGTAATTCAGCATTATCCCCTCTTTCATTTTTTTCGATCAGAAATACTTTCACGAATTCAATTACAACGGCGCCACTGCGCCACAAATGCAACGACTGGAATGATAATGTGGAATTAAATGCAGATGTGAATTCATCCTCGCATTCAATTTCCTCGGTAATACCTACTTACTAATTCTTTTGTGGGAGTTCATCTCATTCCTTTCTCGGTATAGGAAGTTGCAAAGTTTATTCAGGGGTTTTATTGTTTCCACGTCACTTGATAATCCTAGCCGCTATTGGATGATATCAATCAATAGCTGATCGTAGTAATACAATGAAAAAATGGGGACATCTCGGTCGTGAAGTTTGGAAAATTTTATGAAAACGTAATTCTGGCTCAACTTGCTGGTCCCTGCCATATACACCTTCCATCTTCTAAGCGGAGCATTGTGAATTTGATATAGAATAGTCTGGTTTATCTCCCAAGCGGTGTCATTCTTCCGATAATTGCGTAGCCTTCGACGCCATCTCTCGGGAAGCAAAAAGATACCTACTGCTAAACGCTTGAGTATCCTTTTTCTCTATAAGGCTTCATCCAAACGATATCGAAGTTGTTTAGAAATGCATTTTTCATCCCAAAATTGTAAACTCTAGAGCAATATAAACTAAATACAAAGAATTCAAATCATTAGTTCCAATTTCAACCCGAATAAAAAAGTGGAAACAAATATGATGATATTATTATTATTATCGATTGAATAATTCATATTATTCATTAAAGACTCTTTTGTATCGTTCTAATGGACCAGCCAACCGATGAATCTGTTTCGCACTGGGACAATATTAAACAGACATAATTTTTAATTTGAAACTAGGTGATAATAAAACTCACTCTAAAAGCATCTAGCTGTAAATTTCAATTTGCGCTTCCCTCCCTTTGTGGAGCACCTAGATTTTGGTTTGGAACAAATTTTCACGTTACATTCAGTAAAAGGGTTTTCGAACAATAAATATTAACTTGTGGAAAAGTATTTATTTTAGCCCGATGTCCGGTAATTTTTTATTCCGGTAGTATTCGTAATGATGAAAGTTTAGTGAATTTTGAATTTTCGATACTCATATTCTTTTCAAATGGTTACGGTTGCTAATGCAAGTCAAAATAGGTCCGAAAAAAGGTACCTACTTTGATACTCTTGTAGATGTAGGATCCAGTTATTGTCCCCTGTAAATAATTGAGATGGTCAACGGGATTCTTGGAGACCTATTAGTTTTTCAAGTGTCGAAGGCATGACGGTTTCAATGAATTTACAGGGAATGAATTGTTATTGTACATATAATGTGAAAAGGATGTGTCATTTTTCGGGGTGTCGAAGATGTGTCATGTCGGTTGCAAAACTTAAGAGATTTACTGGGGTTGGGAAAGTTCGAGAACAAGACGGTTGTACCAGATGTGTTACATCTGTGTATCAGGTACTAGTCCTTTGAGAATATTCGATTTCCAGGAATCCGCGAAGTTTTTTGTGGGCAGTACGGCAAAATTCTTATTGGACTAGGGGATGGTACTTTTCCTAAGGGTGTGGTCAAGCCGAAAGAAGGGAGGTCGATATTCGAGACAGGGTAAGTTCCAATCGGCAGAGAGCACAGTAGAAATTAAGCCGAAGACAGGTGGAGTTTAACTTAAGTCGAAGACGAGTCAAGTTCGGTCGGTCAACTTAAGACGTAAGACGAAAAGACGGTTGGCGGACTAAATCAAGACGAGTTAGAGACGAGACGACCGAAAACTTGAAGTACGACGAAGACGTGATAAACGAACACGTTTCGAGTAATCAACAAACGAGTTAAAGACGAAATTCAGTACCGTAGTGAGAAACTTGTAATTAAGACGTAATTAGGATCTTCTCAATACTGAGTTTGTACTGTATAAGTGTGGCTTCGTAAATAGATGTAAATAATTGAAAAGAGTTTAATTATTACAAATCCAACAAAGTCACGGAGAAAAAGACGAAAGGCCAGGTAATCGAATCATACCTCTAGACGATCGATTAACCAAGCCTACATAGATTTGCATTCAAGATGAATTACAGTCTATATTATTTCGGAATATTTTGCCCGAAGATCGATTGGGTAAATTTTTTTCTAATGAATAACATTTATAACCAACGTGCTGTATACAAAATTGTATCCCACTTCCACTTTCCAGAAAAAAAGTGGGATCGAAGGTATCGCTTCTATATGGATAGATAATCTGATTTAACCGAGTGTCTGCCTTTTGAAGCAATATCCTAGAGAAAACATAGCAAAAAAGTCAAAGCACAAGAAGAGAGAGATACTTTTTAGATACCGATCCAGATGAGCAATATTTATCAATAAATGTTGTCTCTATTATTGGAAAATGAATAACAAACTCTGAAAATTAATCGATTAAAGTTTAATTCACTAGTGAATTGAAATGTTACTGTTTCATCTTACCCTTATTGCTTTGGGTTGAATAATGTCCTTCTCAAACGTCAAAATGAAAAACAAATGTTTTTTTCAAATGATTAATCGAAAATTCATCACGTGTTGTGATTACATTAACACCCACAAATCCTTCACTACCAGTTTAAAAATCCAAGTTGAAAATTGACGTAAAATATCATATAAATGAAGAATTCGCAGATAGGTTGTATGAATTGGGTCATTAAGTTTGATATATTGAATTCCCCTTGATGCTTTCACTCTGTTTAAATCAAGTGATTCTCACTGCAGTACATTGATAAAGTGAACAAATTGAGTTGGTTGGAATAAATAGAACAGTGGTTAAGAATAGATTATTTTCATAACCCAAACACGAAAATAACCGAGAAACAAATTTTTTAAACTTTGTCACCTGATGTATTCCTGTATTGCGAATAATAAGACGCTTCATCTAAACTTGTGCCCCTCCTATTTTTAGTATTTGACAAAATAAACAGCTGATTACTGGTACATCAATATATTGGATGTTAAGATGTCGTTCCGTTGGCAAGGAGACAGATGATGTTTTTATTTCGAACACGACCAAGACAAGTTCTTTTCGAGAGAGAGTTGAAATATTGCTGCTCAAAAAAAAAAGGATGTATTTACATAAAGGGTTTTTCCATCTTTGGTTGCTTTGAAACTGAATAAACTTCAGAAGGATCTTTACCTACAGTATGTCCCGTAATTTATCGGTCTTATAAAAAGGGATATTACATGAGAGAATTATAATATTCATTGAATAAATCTCTACTGACTTCTTGTTTGCGATTCACCCACTTTTCTATATTCTAAATCTTGGGAAGTTGGCATGATCGATGATTTTTTTATAGCCGAAATTGGAAGATATTGTTGAGGACGACGTTAATTTCCAATAATACGGTGATACGTGCCACACAAGCAACGAAAAAATCAATATTTTGCAAGAAAAGTTTGTTGGACGTGTTAATTCTGAAAGAGGTGATCACAATTGGCCTTCAAAATATTATGATTAACACCTTTAGACTCTTTTCTTTGGGGCCATGTGAAAGATAAGGTCTTTGGTAATGCTCCATAATCGAATCGAGATCTTAAAGATGGAATTCATCAAGTTATCAAGGACATACAGCCGCAAATGTGAATGTGAATAGTCATTGATTTCTCCTGAAATATACTCGTTTTTTATATCAAAATGAAATTTCTTATTGGAAAACTCTTTACATTGATAATCTGCTTGAATTCTTTATTTCTTAAGTACATTCGTATTAAAGAGAATATAAAAAGTTGAAACGAAAAGAAAAATATCAAATGAAAATTTAGATTTACTTATTTATTTCAACGGTACAACCATTTTACATGATAACAGAAACAAATAAACAGTGGATTTATTTTTATTATATTTTTTAAGCTTTAACTTTTCAAGTTTGAGATTTTGCACTACTTTGAGTTCATAGATAAGAAATAATTATAAGGTATTTGGAAAAAAAAAACACAAAACGGTACCTACAACCAATCAAATTGTCTATTTCGATAAATTAAGAACCAAATGAACTTTTCCCGAAAGTTGTATGAGACAACTTTAGAAATATTCACACAATAATTGTGTAAAATATTCGGTATATTTGAAGACAGAAAATTGATTCCTTCTAATTGAAATAGAATTCTATCAACTTTTTTCAAGCACGCATTTTACTATTTGCAAGTGAAATGTGGTTCGAGTCATTCTTTTCTCTGGTCTAACCAATCGTAGGGAGGTTTGATAGATATGCCTGAATTAGCATGTAAATTGACGAATGCCAGATGATGAATAAATTCAGGGGTATCAAATGCAATGACAACCCTGTGAAATGTAATCAAGTATAGTTATATTTCTCTCAGTCGTCTCCTTTGGAACAAGTTTTACATAAATTTTTTCGTGGATAAGTAGTAAGTACAAAGTTTTATAAATCAGAAACGAAAAATGTTTACTCAAGAAGAAAAGAAAAAGGGTGATGTATTCGAAGAAAACTTTGGAACACAGATACATATTCATAAAAATGCTTTTAAAATCATAGAATTCCACTTATTAGCTATTTTCTGTCTGATTTCACATCCCTCTAATATTGACTCGCATTTTAATTGGAATGCTCATAATTTCCGAATTCAAATCCTGTTCTCTCTGACTGACGTATTGAATCCATACGCTGAATTAACTCTAATTAACAATGGAAATATTGGATAGCTCACTAGCATGACAAACAGATAAATCAAATGAACTCTGAAGGTGATCCTGATATTGCCAGTTGTCAGTTCTCACATAGCCCAAATTGTCGAGCAATCAGCAGGGTGTCAAAATTTTATTTGGATGAATTAAATGAAATTGGATGATAAAACGCAGGTTATTCTGAATGAGCTCGAAATGAATAGATGGATATAATCATAAACATCAGTTTTTACCCAGAACCTAGTTGCTTCTCTAGAAGACCTTTTTCATTATGTAAGGAAATTAGACTAGAAATGCAAAATTCTCATTGCTATTCTAACACCATCTGTAGCAAGAAGTTCCAGATTGAAGTTGGATGATTTATGATCTTAATCGTTACAAATTATTAAAGTCCATTCATTGATTGCAGAGACGAGTAATTAGATGCTGTTTCCTGAGATGCGATGTTATCATTTTATGCGATGATTCGATTACTAAGGAATTTTTGAATCTTGGAAATGAGTTATAACTTTCTTCTCTTCTGAATTATGTGATACCGTTAAATAAACAAACAGTATTACGCATTGCCTTGAAAAAGAGGCTGTCACAGTCGAAAAAATCAAAAAAGTTCACAAAATAATTTTGAATGACCGTAAAGTGAAGTTGATAGAAATAGCAGACATTGTGACGATATCATCTGAACGTGTACATCATATCGTTCACGAAAATTTGTACATGAGGAAGCTGTGTGCAAAATGTGAGGTGCCGGGTGAGCTCACAACAACATGTTAATGATTCTGAGTAGTTTTTGAAGCTGTTTAAGTGCAATTTTTGCGTCGATATGTGACAATGGATGAAATATGGCTTCATCATTTCACTCCGGAGTCCAATCGATAGTCCTCTGAGTGGACTACACACGGTGAACCGAATCCAAAGCGAGGAAAAACACAACAGTCAGCTGGCAAGGTTATGGCATCAGTATTCTGAGATGCGCAAGGTATAATATCCATTGATTACCACCAAAAGGGCCAGATCATCAACAGCGATTATTATATAGCGTTATTGGATCGTTTAAAGGTTTGAAATCGTTGAAAAACGGTCCTATTTGAAAAAAAAAGTTGCTGCTTCATCGAGACAATGCATCGTGCCAAAAATCAATGAAAACAATGGCAAAATTGCATGAATTGGGCATCGAATTGCTTCTGCATCCATCGTATTCATCTATCTAGCCCCCAGCGACGTTTTCCTGTTCTCAGACCTCAAAAGAATGCTCGCTGGAAAGAAATTTAGCGCCAATGAAGAAGTAATCACCGAAACTGAGGCCTATTTCGAAGCGAAAGACAAATCGTACTACAAAAATTGTATAGAAAAGTTGGAAGATCGCTATTATTGCTGTATCGCCCTCGAAGCAACTATGTTGAATAATAAAATCGAATTTTGGCAAAAAATGTTTTTAACTATGGTAGACTGGGGACTTTTAAATTGGCATATTATGCACCGAATCAAATTAAGGGACAGATTCGTTACCCATGAACCAAACCAGAACTTTTGAGACCATCCCAGATTGAAAATCCTAAAATTACAGACATTGTCATGAAATCAAATGTACCGAAGAACGAAAGCTCGAAAAGCACCTACCTTTTCCCAACTAATGAGTGATGAAATCAGTACCTAATTGGTTTTATGGTGGGCACTCTGTAAATGTAAGGGCAAACTCATTCTGCAACTTCGCAACTCATTTCTTGGCCTTAGTTTATGCTGGCGCCGATAAATTATGGTCAAAGGCATCCTAATGTACAGCAATGCCGAGAAATAGTCCATCACGGTCTTCTGCTACATTTCAGCAGGGAACACTATTTATCTCTGTCATTGCTGTGATATTTATCTAACAGGCTGATACATCAATCCTTTTGGTAGGAGTAAGGTTGAGTGATGTTACATAATATCCCCTTTTTGTCGATCTGAAATAAATCAATGAAGTTGAAAAACATTGTTTTTTGAGGTATCTGGTGGCACATATCTAAGGGCTGAAGGGTTAAATGGTAACAATAAATCAGGGTACTGATAGCGGTAACTGGAATAGGTGTTCTGAAAGATGTGAGGACATTTGGCATTTCGGATTGAAATGGAACGGAATGAATAATATCAAACTGATAAGGTTACACATTTCAAATTGAAATGATTCATTCAATGACAAACAGATCAACATTTTTTTATGTCGTTCAAGAATACCTACTTTCTCAGGAAAAATTGAGACCAGAAAATACTCAAACTGTACATAGGCATACAACTCTGCGTCCGTCGTTTTTTTTTACGAAATTCGAGGCTTTATTGTGAGAAACTGGTTATACATTTATGATTCAAAGTGTTGTCCATCGCTGGCCACTACTTTCTCCCATCCTTCGGGCAGCGAACGAATCCCGCGTTGAAAAAACTGGTCATCTTTTGAAGCGATCCCCGAATCGATCTAATTTTTTCTTCTTCATAAGATCAGAAGTGCTGGTCAGTCAGGCCGTGTGTCATTGATCGAAACAAGTGATTGTCCGAGGGAGCAACGTTTGGAGAATACAACGGATGGGATAGTACTTTCCATTTCAACGTTTCCAAGTATGTCTTGACTACTTTCGCAAATTGGGGTCTAGCATTGTCATGCTATAAAATCACTATATTATGTCTCTCGTTGTATTGAGGCCGTTTGTCTTTCAATGCTCGGCTCAAACGCATTAATTTCGTTCGATAACGATAGCCTGTGATTGGGATCAACGTAATGAATACATTTTTCGTCTCCAGTCACAATGCAATGCAGAAATCTTTCCTTCGAAAGTAAACCCCTTCATAAATATCTAGGTAACTTAACAATACTTTTAAATGTTAACCTCAACTTATTCAATGAGTATATATGATCGGGTGAATCCGTAAGAATGACTCGATCTGTTCATAATACAAAATGGTTTCTATTTATCATTCTGTCGTCTGGAGTAATTTGACCATAATGTAGATGCTTTCAACGTCCTAGACAAATGGGAGAAGTATGCAATCATTACATTTTCAGATCAGGAGATCCTTTTTTTTTTGGCACTAATCCATAAAACCATTGTAAGCGTATTAATATTTTTCCTTGGATTTGTTTGACAACAAACTTGAGATGATATTTTCAGCAGCATTCAACAACTCTGGATTTTTCGTGCGGAAATTCTGAAATCATAATCCAAATTTTGTTTTCATCTTAAATGGGTCGACAGAGCTTTCTACACCTCCGGTAGACTTGAAAGCGAAATATTTTTCAATAACTACATAAGCACCCAACTTTGCTTCCGAAATTGGAGGTTTATTGTAGAAAACAGTTTATATATTTATGATTCAAAGTATTGTACTTTTTCCCATCTTTTGGCAGCGTAAGAATCCCGCGTTGAAAAAACTGGTCATCTTTCGAAGTTCTCCACGAATCGATGCAATTTTTTACTTCTTCATAAAACCAGAAGTGCTGTGTGCCATTGATCGATACAAGTGATAGTCTGAGGAAGCAACGTCTGGTGAATACAGCGGATGGGGTAGAACTTTCCATTTCAACATTTCCAAGTATGTCTTGACCACTTTGCAACATGGGGTCGAACACTGTCATGCTGTGAAATCACTTTATCATGTTTCTCGTATTGTGGCCGCTTGTTGTTCAATGCTCAGCTCAAACGCATTAATTACTTTCGATTCGGCCTTCAGCGTTTAGAAGTTATGCGGAGAAATTTTAAAATTTTACCAACCTTGGAAGGATATATCTCCCTTGATATACATTTGGGGTCATAAGTTTATTCATCAAACTATATTTATTTTTCTATGTATCTCCAGAAGTCTCGGTACACATTTTTGACTGACCAATATTGATCTTAAATCGCAAAACACCCTGTATATCGGAATTGTCGGATCTTTCTCCGACGGTAGTGGGGTAATACTACTCGGACATAAACATAAAATGGCTATCAACTGCTTGCTATATCTGTTATCAGTAATTATCTACTGTAAATCGTAAACCAATAGGAACAACAGAGATTTGAAATTTTATGGTTGATTAAATTGCAATCCACAAAATTGGATGGTGATTGAAGAAAGAGAGGAGAGCTCAAGTCAAGATTCAACAAGCAATTAAAATTGATTTCTGGAGGGAATCTGTCTTCCACCCTTATTTCCTCAACAATATTTGCTCTGATTGCTCTAGTTTTGCTTTGTTCTGAATTCAATATTTCTTATGGATTGTTCTAGATTAACTATGGAACATGGATGTATTGGACATGAATCGATCAGAGAAATATCTCCAAATGAGAATGAATTACGCTAAGGAGTAAAAACTACGTATTCCTCTGAATTGTGAGAATTTCTGTAACCTGGTGCAATTATAAAAATTTTGATAAGGCGATGGAAGCACTTGTGCACAACTCCAAATGTCGATAAATAGTTTTTCTTAGAATTGAAAAACGGTTTGATTCAACTACTTTCTTCTCATCTCTTCTATTTCATTATATTTTCATATAAATATTTTTTCCGTAAATAATCATATAGTAACTAAATATATTCACTGCTACCCGATTTCGGAAATGTTTTTTTTTTTCAGTTTGTATTTCATTTTGATTTTGTCCGTTTACGCAGTTGTGAAGCTATATGCTCTGATAAACTTTTTTGAAGGGATCATAATAAATGATGAAGTTTTTCATTATCTTAAAGCTTTACACTTTGATCGACAAAGTTTTGCTCATATTGTTAATAGTTACTTTCATAGAAAAACCCAATAAGAACTATTAATCCGCAAAGTTCAAACTCAGAGTAATGTTACTTGAATTCTGAATCAAATATGCCAAATTTTTTTAATTTTATTTCATTGATTTTGCGGTAAGAGGGGAGGCCGAGGTTAGATCTCCAAAGGGCATCCTGTCAACAAAAGATGATAAAGATTAAATTAATACTAAAAAAGAATACCAAGTTCTATTTAATGTGAATATTAGTGGTAATGCATAAAAAATGCAGATTCGGACAATTCTCTTTCTCATCCTAATCTTATCCGAATAAAATCTTATATTCCAACAAGGAAGAGTAAATATTTTCATTCTCAAACTCACTGAAATATTTCATTCATATTTCCCAAATTACATATTCCACCTCGTTCACCTCATTTTGCATCCAGAAAACTTGAATTTCACTTTTCTTGACAAAACAATCTGAGGCGCTTGAGTTTCCTTAGATAAACGGAATTCTCCATCAAATTCTCTCGCCTACTTAAAATTCCAGCGTTTCAATAAAAGTGGGACATGCTGTGAAGGAAGTTGGAGAATATGTCTTTCTCAAATACTGCATGACTATATATGTCGGTTCCAGATGACATTATGGCGAGAGATTATGAATTTCATTCTAGGTTTTAATCACCTCTTGAATTGCTGAATATGGAAATATCCCAGTTATATTCCGTATATGAAATTGAAGCTTGAAATATAATAGAAGCATTATAGCATCACATTTATCTTCACTTCTAGAACTCAATTACTTCCCTGATAAAAGAGATGGAGTGTACAATTTTACCAAAAATTCTCAATGAAAGTTTAATTTTATTGAACAGAAGAACACTGTCGATACAATTTATTTACAGGGTGTATCATAAGTAATTAGAAGTATTCCATCTATAGAATCTTAAAACCAACCACGATAAAATGTGATTTATTTAAAATTTGTAATATAAGCAATTTGCGCCTAGTACACTTAGACTATTTGACTTATTATTGTCATATATTGAATTATGTTAAATAAACATCTTTTGATACCACTAAAGCCGTAGGAAGGAAGGAAATGATAGGCTGATCCTCACCAAATTCAAAAACATTGATGGAGTTGCAATTTTTATCACAACTTTGCGGGGAGGTTCAACCAGTCGCTTTAGCAGAATATGAAAATTATGAAAATAATTTATAAATTTCGAAACAAAAAACAACCAGTCTCTCAGAAAGAAAAAACATTTTATGTGGTTGATCTTCATATTTTGGGTTCAAGATTCTATAGTTGAAATATTTACAATTTCTCATGATACACTCAGTACGTATATGTATGTGAGTTAAACGTTGAAAAGCAGAAGAAGAAAAACACTGACGTGCGCGCTTAATCAAATTCATTTTTTATAAAATTGGAACATAAAAAAACAATTCCACTACCAAATTGAGACCTCTGAACACAAATCTGGAGTTAAAAATTCCTTTTGGATATTAGTTTCAAACATAAATGCTCAGTTTGTCTCTCAACAATTATAATCAAATAATAATAGTATAATTATACTGGACCTTTAGAAATGATTTCAACAAAAATATTTCAATTTATTGATGGTGGCTATTGAAATGAAAATTTCACAAAATTTGAATAAGAATTTATAACACACAATTCATGATTGTCAATTCTATTAGTTAGAATTCTGTTAGTTGAGAAAGTTTTTTTGACAGTGATACTTTACATATTTGATCAAAAATAAATATAACTCTTCAAAATGAATTCAAAACTTGAGAACTACATATTTCATGATATTCTATTTTTTCGTGCCAAGGCATATGGTTAACAAAACAAGAATTTTTGACCACTCTGACCCAGTTCATTTTTTTTTCGACCACAATATTTCAAATATATACACGAAATAAGTATGATTACTTTCACTTTCCACTTGATTATCTGATGGAAATTACAAAATACCAACATTTTCATGTAGTCCTGATGAATTTGAACAGCCATTCAAATTTGTGAGGGAAAAATAATTTTCACATACATTTGAGTATATACTGAGTTCTGCTGGATTAATCAAGCATGCTTCCTTCTGATGTTTCATGGCCATTCAGTGAATTACTTTAATCCGAATATGTATATTCACGTTTGATATTTCTATGTGAGTAGATCCCAGCGTATGCAGAAGCATACTGAGAAACGAAAAGAGCCAAACTGGAAAGAACTAATCCAATAATTGCATAGCTTGCCAAATCCCAAACGGCATACATATTCATATACCATATAAGTATAAAAATAATTTATGTTTTTTTTTTTATATTGATATGAATCATCAAATATTAATATACCATTGGTTCGTTGGTGTGAATTGTATCATTTTCTGTTGGCAAGGCCCGGAAGCCTGAAAAGTATAATATAAAATTTTCGGAAGAACAATTACCTTGAATGATGAAATGATTGTCCATGTATAATCAACTTAAAACAAACAGATGTTGAACCGATTCTTCATAGTAATTACAATGTCAAACTCCAAATTGAAAATGTAGGGACCCCAAGGAAGAATTTATTACGCGCCTACAAAATTTCGATTATAAATCTTCCAACTGTGGGTATAAACGCGCTGCTGAAAATATGGTGTTCCTATTAAATTCACAATACAAATGGCTTCAATTCTCCACCAACTTCAGCTGGAATGTAGAACAATGTCCGTGTACTCTCATGCAAATTTAGACAAAGTCAGCTTAACAGCTCAAGTGTTGTTGTCATTACTTTTAAGTAGAAAAAAATGCGAAACTTGTGAAAGGAAGTTGTATTTTCGCCATCGAAAGGGCTATTTCATTTCCTTGAAAAAATCCACTAGCTCGACTACTACGCAGTGTAAAAAGTAAGGAAGAATGGTAAATATGCAATAGACATTATGATATTTTCATTGAAACTCATTCAGTTGAAAATAGCTATTTATACAAGTGCGTGTTGTATACAAAGTTTCACCCGCTTTTGGTGGGGATTCATTGAGATTTTGTCCGTTCCCCTAATTTTGCTGGTCTGTATATTTTAAATAACTAATGAATTAATTTTTTTAATCACTGAGTATCATCATCTTTCCCTTGCTGCTTTGAGTGGTAGAATGTTCATTTGGAAATGTCCAAATGAAATGAATATTAAAAAACACCCATTTCAATAACTAAACTAGGTGTAACAATATGGCGAATGCGCAAGTTCTTGATTTGTTCTGGGAGTTTTTCAGAACGCTCTTGTCTCGCATTGTACAACATAAAAAACTTGACGGCAATGTACTCCACAACCTCCTGAAGTATCATGGGATTCAAAGAAATAGTGGAGTCAATAATGAAGGACAAACATACATCGATATGTTTTTATATACAGGGTGTTCTGATTTGTTTCCGACAAACTAAAATGGGTGATAGATCACATCATTTCAAGCAAAAAAGTTCCTATGAACATGGGCCCGGAAATGCTTCGTTTCCGAAATACAGGGTGTTAAAGTTGAAAAAATAATTCGCGTTTTCTTTGACTGCTTCGAAATCCTTTCATGAAATTATTCCTATTCAAATATTAAATTTAAATTCATTTTGAAAATTTCTAAGGCGAAATGCATGCGGATTTTCTATTGCCCACTAATAAGTAGAAGTGGTATGCTATGTAATTGTTGTTTTTAAGTGTTCTGAATATTCTGTTTCCTGAAATATTGCGTTGTTGGGATGCTTTACGAATACTGAGTTATTATTTTCTTCGAAGGTCTGTAAAATCCTATTTCTCTGTAGATAATTTCTTCTTTGTATGCTTCATTCAGGCCTTTGGTAACCAATACCATTTTCCTGTATTTGTTGATAAGCTATTAACTTAGTTAACTATAATTATAATTAATGACATCTGAACCTAACACACTTTAAATCTGTCATTGTGTATAGCCATTTTAAATCTATTGCCGCAACAATTGTTGAATGTAAAACAATCAATCATTCGAAGATGTCATTTGTGCAATCAACAGAACGGTGGACATTTCGAACACCTTCTTTAAAAATTATTATGTTATTTTGTTTTGTTCTAAATTGTTACTTCTAAAAAATATTTAATTTAAAATTATTACAAATTTGTTTCTACATGTTTTAGAGATTACAAAAATATGGATTTGGCTTTAAATGCGTTTTTCTCTGAAACGGTTGCCCCTAGCAACTTAAATGAGTAATACCTTTTTTAACTAGAAAAGTCAGAATGACGTACAGGGTAGCACAGAAAAGTTGCAACGGTTTAAAGGGGACGAAATGATTGCCAGTGGCGCCCTCTAGAAAATACAACCAAATCGACCACAAATTTGAATTTCTCACCTCAAAAAACCCTATGTACCAACTTTCATGCAATTATTTGGAATCAGTCGAAAGATATTTAAGAAAACGCGAATTATTTTTTCAACTTTAACACCCTGTATCTCGGAAATGAAGCATTTCCGGACCCATGTTCATAGGAACTTTTTTGCTTAAAATGATGTGATCTATCACCAGTTTCAGTTTGTCGGAAACAAATCAGAACACCCTGTAGGTACATAAATAAACTCCATACTGTGAGAGATAGGAATGCAGTAATTGTCGTTCGATCATTAATTAAACCATTACAACAAAAAAATATATTTTCGATTCTAAAGCTTTGGATTCATCTAGTCGCTAAATATGGAATTCAATTTGAATAAAAAATACCTACCCACTATCACGTGCTACGATCAAAGAGGATTAGTGTAGCTGGCTCCGAATTTCCGACATAATTCGTTTAGTAATGTTTATTCATTACTGTTTTGTGTACTTTGTACTGTTCGATAATAAAGATTCAAAAATGGCTCAATGACTGTGTGTTGGTATTCAAATGATTCGATTTTGTTGTTTTCATTTTGCCAGAAGAGTGATAGGTATCGAAAATTTTAAAAACATTCTGACATAATTGCTCATCCGATGAATTAAACTCATTTGTGGTCTGTGGATAAAGTTTAATTAAACTGAAACCATAAATTTTCAGTCGCAAATAATTCTTCGTTTAGGGATTTTGGGAGAGTCTTATACCAACAACCTGTAGCTTAAACTTTTTTTCCTACAACTGCTATGAAAAGTAGCGTATTCTTCATAGCTTACTCAATTTCAAAACTATGTATTGCTCATACTGTGGGAAATATTATTTCTCACAGCGCTTTGCCCACACCTCGCTTGGTAGACCAATGAAATTGGGCTTTCGAGTCGTTTCTATGGAAACGCAATAAATTCGCACATACTGTCAACGAAGGCCATTTTGATTTGAATCAAGTCCATTACTTGAATTATTGAAATTTTGTGGGAAAAGTATAGTATGCAACAAGTGGAGAATGTCCTTGAGACATTCTTGTTCCCCTCTTATGAGAAACTAACAAGAGTAGTATTCATTTTTTGCCACCTTCTTTTGTTTTCCAGTTATCAACGAAAATTGCAAAAAAGGTAATATCGAAAAAATTTCATATCTCTGCTAATACTGATAATAGAGCTCCGAAATTAAAACATTATATAGGAACTTTTTTACGTAAAATTCAGTGGCAATTTTCTAGTTATAACTCTAAAACAAAATGAGGTGGCCAAAAATGAATTCTACTCTTGTTAGTTTCTCAGAAAAAGAGATCGAGGATTGGGTATCAAATTCTGTCTCCTTTGATTCAAAAGTTGTAGTGCTAAAACAACTAAATTTGCCGACCATGTACATGGTTGACCTGGGTTTCGTAATATTATCTAGCTGTCGACGTCAGGTTTTGGAAGTTATGTGACTTTGACAATTGATATCACGTTGCAGAATATAGGTTGACCACAGTTCGATATACGGCATGTTGGTTATGAAATTACAATTTGCTGTTGTGGTTTTTCATTCAAAAGAAGTTGAATTATAATTTTGATTCATTATTTTCAATATTATAATTAACCTTTGAATTCATGTGGAGAAAAAGTTTTTACAGAATTTCATGTTAATTGCGTCACCGAAACAACAAATATTTCACCTAGAAGAAATAACCGACAACAATGACAACATCATAATATATAAATATCATATCATGTGATAATATAATTTTGTGCCCGGAAAAAGGCGAATGAATGAATGAATGAACGCTCAAAATATTATCTGAGATATAATAGGAATATAAAGAGCAATTTTTTGGGAACTTGATGAGAACTCTAGGCAATAATACAATACAGAAATATTGTTGAAATTATTTTTTTATTATTTTAATCTGGTAGATAATTTCATGGCATTTAGTTTCACAATATGATTTCAGTCATAAGTCCACCACGGCTGCGAGTTACTGGCTTAACATAGACCCATACAAAATTATCGTATCATTGTATGAATCATTTAAATTTTGACGAATAATGTTTTTTTCTTCTTTTTATATATTTCCATTTACAAATGAAAAGGTAGAATATTAAATCAAGAACTATCTAATTGCTTTGATGATCTAGCGTCTCCTCTCAAGTTTCCTTGAGTTGCCATCTCGAACACGTCTCGGGATTGGTTTACCAGAATAGTTTTGCTTGGAGTGTTCGTATAATAAGCCTAAAGGAAGGAAACAGGTTTCCCGGAGTAGGGAAAACGGAAGTTTCTGAAAACCGAATGCCATAAATAATGCAGTCAGTTTCAGATTTATATTCCCACTGTGGGTTCTTGAATTAACCAATGAGTTCGTGTGACACCACGCAACAGACGTAAGAAAAAGGTAGAGAATGAATATGAGGACAGATGAGTACAAGGAAATGATGGGGAAAAACGATTCAGAAGTGATGAATGACGAAAATGGTAGCATAAAAATATCGGAAAAATGAGCAACACCCCACAAAATACTTATATTGATGTTATCATTATTATTTACGAAAACAAGAGTTGAGAATTAATTCTATAAACTCAAAATGTATTGTCTACGAAAAAATATTCACACGTTGAAATTTCACAAAGAAAAAAAATCCTTCACGAAATCACAGACGATGGGTTGTTCAAAATTTCTTCAAAAGTTCATAACTATGTCCTCTGAGATGATTTAAGTTACTCTTAAACATGTAGCAAATTTCATCTCGGAAATGATCGCGAAGCGAACATATGTTATGATCAAATCTCATCTTTGGCGTTGGCTTCTAAAGAAGGATAGGTCAAAAATCTTGAGACGATTCTCGTAGGAGCTGGATACATTTTTCACAGATTCCCCATCAATAAAATATGCCACACGTGGATTATTCGTTCCTATATGAAGTACGCTATACTTATCAACGTTCAGAGGAAGGCACCAATCGCTACAACAAGAGCTAATGACGTTCAAGTTGTGTTGCAGACTCTGAGTCCCAGCGAGGAGAAAGTTATGGATTTTTGTATCATCGGCTAACTTGGAGCATATCCAGTGAAGCAAACAGAGGTCAGAGGTGTATAATGAAAATAAGATGGGGCCGAGTATGGAGCCCTGGGGTACTCCAGAAGTGACTGGCTTTTCTGTGGAAAATGATTCACCGACTCTCACTTCATAGGAACGATTGGATAAGAAAGATGCTTCAGAAAAATTGATCGTATTGATATATCTAAATTAAAATCTTGGAAAAGCACAAACCGAGGTTGATATTTTTCACATAAATAAGATGAAGAATACAATAATTCGTAAAAATTTCCGATTTTAGTTCTGAGGTCTCCAATGCTGCATGAACAAACCTCTCTTAGGTCCAACTTAGGCAACTAAGGCCTAGCTGCAACTATTCAAAGGAGCAGTAATCGGCGAAAAGAAGATTAATACAGATGAAAAATATTCACTTTTCTCTCCAGTATTATGAAGGTGGGATCAGTATCAATCTTATAGATTTCCCAACTGATTTAGATATGTTTCTTTCGACTCAAACAACGTATCGACTTATCCTATAATTAAAAATGACGATTTGGAAGGGAAGTGTAGCACTCCACTTAATTGAAACATAATTCTCCGTCTCCGTTCTTAAGCTCCATTAACAGCATCTTGAAGGTTAACGGAGGGGTTAAATCTTATTTCGAAGAATTAATTGCAGTGAAATCGAGAAGGCACTTAGTTGATACGGTGCAATCAATTTTGTTATTTATTCAATCTTCGTCACATAGCCTTGGATTTCATATGCACCTTCTAGTTATCGACACTTCAAACAGCTATTGCAAAGACAATCTTCTACATAAACTGTGTCCGTAAAGTATGGAACAAATTCATTTTTAGCTAAACAGACCATTTTAGGAAATAATCCTGAAACATATCGATTTTTTATTTTAATTTCAGGTATTTTAAAATAATAATCTAATATACAGGGTGAAATACTTTCGAGTAATGACGTCACCGTCATTTTTTCTAAATGGAACACCCCCATTTCGTCTCAATTTTCCGATTACTCTAGCTGAGCTGATTCCAAAAATGTATCACATGTTGATTCCAATTGGTACAGGGTGGACAAAAATACAATAGTTTTGTGTGAGCTCATGAAGTTACGCGTAACATTCTTTGAAAGTTAAATTTACAATATTATCAAAAATACTTATTGTCCATCGGCAAGTGGTTTGAAGGTAACACCTTGTAGTTTGTTACATTTTTAGATTAATAAAAATGAGCTGTTTCCAAACATGCTTGTGGTCTAGCAGACAGAATATGAAAGAAATTATTTCTTATTTTTATACATTTTTATTAATCTAAACAAACTACAGGGTGGTACATTCAAACCAATTGCCACTAGACAATTAGTATTTTTGATAATATTGTTAATTTAACTAATAAAGAATGTTACGCGTTACTTTATGAGCACACACAAAACTATTGTATTTTTGTCCATCCTGTTCCAATTGGAATCAACATGTGATACATTTTTGGAATCAGCTTAGCTAGAGTAATCGGAAATTAGAGACAAAATGGGAGTGTTTCATTTAAAAAAATGACGGTGACGTCATTACTCGAAAGTAATTCACCCTGTATATTAGATTTTTATTTCAAAATACGCTAAATTTGAATCAAAAATCGACGTGTTCCAGGATTATTTCTTAAAATGTCTGTTTAGCTAAAAATGAATTTGTTCCATACTTTACGGACACAGTGTTTATCATTTTATAGAGACAAAAATATTGAAATAAATAGAACCAGACAGTCTCAGGAAGACTGGTTCAAAATTGGCAAAAACCTTGTGTAATGTATGATGAATATTGTTAATTGTATTTACTGCGCAAGCAGAGTTTTTTATTATTGTAACATGTGTGACAATCTCTGCGGAGACGATTCGTTCAGTCAGTCGAGAATAAATGTTAGAGTCATTAAGAGCTTGTGTTTTATTCTAGAAATATATTCATATTAATATACGTAGAAAATATATATTGGTATCCTTATATTAGGGTACACGAATATATTGAATATATATATTGAAACATTCAATTTATTGTTACTTAATGAACTAATTTCGATAAAAATTGACAGAGGTAATGAACCGACAAGAGATCTTTTAAACGATGTATCACTCCTCCACCCCCTCCTTTGAAACAAATAGAGGAAGTCCTGTCAGACCACAATGAAAACAAGTGGGGTATGAATTTTATATCAAAATTAGACATTCAAGAAATACCAATTGATAAGTCCTCCAAAATCTCTGATATAATCTACTGATAGTAGCGGTGAGATTTGTGTTGGAACGCCTTGCATTATTACACAGAACTCAACGCAGAACAATACTAATAATAAAACCCCAACTAGCCAATATTATAAATTCACAAGGCGCTAGCACCATCTGGAAATCCACCAAAACGTAGTGGTTAGGAATAATTTCGGTACAAATCCCTGGATTCAGTTGGAAAACTTTTGTAGATGAAATTTCACCATTCGCAATCATTCTTCCAGCTGAAGAATCCGAACTGTTACTAAAATATAAGGGGATTTCAATTCTGAATTAGATTTATACGGATAGAAAAAAAAATCATTCTAGATTTTATGTTCAATAGTTAGTTACCAAATTATGAAAAGTTGTGTTTTTTTTTTCTTATCAGCTGAAATGTTATTTAATGAGAGAAATTCCAAGAGATCTCATTGAGTTTTGAACGTTACCTTCATGGGGAGACTTTTCTGGGGAAAATTTTAATGCTTGTATTGAGTTTCTTTATGATACATGAAAAAGTTCAATCTTCAATTTGATGTAGTTTCTGTGAAACGTAACGTAAAGTGAGTAATATTCTTAAATTAATGGAGAATATGGCACTGTTTCATAAGGTCAGTGAAGTTTATATTACGCAATTAATTCTTTTGGTAGGATAAAAATAGCTATTTGAAGACTTGTTATTCTGAGAGAACTTCATATATCTCATTCATTTCCTTGTTTGCCGATTATAAATTACTACTACTTAAGATAATAATTATACTGAAAAATATTGGTTCGGATATATATGTTCGTGCGGATCAACGCAAAATCAATTGATTAGACATTGAAACCAGGAATTGAGCTTGAGTTTACTCACAGTTAAAAGAGCTAAGAGAATAAAATTCAAAATAGTAGTAACAACAAATTTCTGATTTTCTAATTGACTCAACACTCAAATCAATTTTCGCCGTCCTTTTCATGGTGATGATCCATTCAATATAGGGTGATTCACCGCGATAGCCCATAAGACGTTTATGAAAAACTAATCATATTTTTGAGCTCAAAATTTGCATGTTGGGGTTCGAGATATAACAATTTCTACAACAAATGAAAACTTTTAATTTTCCCTTTTCAAAAATATAGAGGGTTTTTTTCGAGGTAAATAACTTTAAGTTGGCATTACTGTTCGAGATGGCGACCGATTTAACAGCTGTCAAGTGATTTATTCTCAGTTTGGTTTGGCAATTTATCGTGAATAGACTCACGCTTGAAGAACGCTTGCAAATAGTGCAATTTTATTTCGAAAATAATGGTTCTGTGCGGAATACGTATCGCGCACTACGTCCATTTTATTTTGTTTAGCGATGAAGCGCACTTCTGGTTGAATAGCAACGTCAACAAACAAAACTGCCGCATTTGGAGTGAAGCTTCTCCTCAAGTGTATGTCGAAACACCGTTACATCCAGAAAAACTGACTGTTTGGTGCGCTTTATGGGCTGGTGGAATCATTGGTCCGTACTTCTTCAAAAACGATGATGGCCAGAACGTTACAGTCAATGGTGATCGATATAGAGCCATGATTACTAACTTTTTCATTCCTGAATTGAACATCCATGAGCTGTGGTTCCAACAAGACGGCACAACATGTCGCACAGCTCGTGTCATAATCGATTTATTGAAAGACACGTTTGGTGACCGCCTAATTTCACGTTTTGGACCTGTGAATTGGTCTCCAAGATCCTGTGATTTAACACCGCTAGATTACTTTCTGTGGGGCTATGTAAAGTCATTGGTCTATGCGGATAAGCCACAAACCCTCGACCATTTGGAAGACAACATTCGCCGTGTTATTGCCGATATACGGCCACAAACGTTGGAAAAAGTCATCGAAAATTGGACGTCCAGATTGAACTACATCGGAGCCAGCCGTGGCGGTTATACGCCAGAAGTCATATTTGAAATGTAATGCCACAAGATTATCTTGCGGATAAATGAAATTCATGTCAATCGAATAATCCATCGTTGTTTTATTGCAATTTGAAGTTCTATAGCTCTAAAAAAACACCCTTTATATAACATGATATAGAAATTCCTTATGATGCCATAAATATCATCAAAAGTTTCAATTTCACGGTTAATCAACCAAGTGGCGACCAAGGTCTCTGGATTTAACATGTTTAGATTTTTTTCTTTGGTCACATTGAAATATCAATTATCAATTTGAAAACATCGAAATGTTGAAAAAATCTAACGGTGTTTAAACCGGAGACCTTAGTGACCGCCTAATATTTTAATTATCTGAAACTCACAGATTATAATAGATAGGTACTTGGTTGATTTGTTGTGTGAAACTGAAACTTTTGACGATTTTCATAGTTACAGACTGAGTGGAAATGAGTACGAGACGTACGATTATGTTAACACTAGCGTTGTCGCTGTCTGTTTTGCATTTGGGCATTCTTCATGCTTTTCTCTCTAACATATCGATATTACATCCTGAAATACCAACTTGCCAGCACTACGTAAATACTGATTCGATTTGACATTGAAAGTATTCCAAGGTCATGGATATAGAATATCGGCGAACACTGAAAATACAAAAGACGTGGAAGTGCGATCTGTTATTTTATTCACATCAATAGCATTCGAAAGACCTCAATATCTGAAAGAGTTTCAGACGATCACGGATACGTTCAGATTTGAGTAACAGCAGAAAACTCTAGACAGTATTGTGGATTGGATTTCGGTTTACGTTCGAAACATCAAGTCCAATTGTTCGCGAGACATACTCAACAAGATTTTCGTCGAATCGTTGCACTTATTGATTATATTATCTCAGTCGTCTTTCTTTCCAGAAGAAATATCTCTCCCTAAACTGATTATCTTGGTTCACAGGAGTTGAATGGATTAGAAAAGGATGAAAAGTTGAGCTCAATGTCGGATCTTGCTTATATGAACTTCGAGTTTCCATTTTTCCATCTGATTCAATCAGTATCATGAAGGTTTCTTAAAATTTAATACTATTCCAAGACAGCCAAGAACTTTTAACTTATTAGCGATATAAGCTTTGTTTTCTCTTATTTTGTTCGTTTTTAATCTTATTCCCGGAAAAAACGAGAGATTTACTCCCGAACTCTGCACTAATTGGAGACGATAATTAAATTCAGTTTAATGAGTTGTATCATCTAAGGTTAGAGCACATCTGAACTTCCTCAACAATCTCTTAGAAATTTTGAACAAATCCATCTTTCATGATTAGATTCTGTGAACTACACTATCGAATATAATCTCGAATTTAATCGAATCAATTGCCAATCAAGCCACCTGCTCGAAACATTTACCCTCAACTGTTTTATATTGATATACAGGATGGGTCTTCGAGTTGTACAATAAATTTAACTCTATACATTCCTCTCATCAATGAAACTGTTTTTTATTTACATTACATTATCAATACTTCGATACCTAAAAATTAAAACAATGAATGTAATAATTCTAGAGTTATAAATAAAAAATTGACTGTTTCTTCAAACTTCAACACCCTGTATTTCGAAAACGAAGCTTGTTAGAAAATATTTTTATAGGATTTTTTTCTCGTGAAAAGAGTTCTTCAATTCTATTATGGGACAAAAAAAGGAAAGAGTACTGAATCTTTAGAATGCAGATAAGGGCTATCACAATATAGGGTAATCGGCATTATAAAGCCTGTTGTAGGGGTATTTTCAGAGAACTGGGCTTGTTGACATTACCTGGTCTTTACATATTGGAAAGCCTTTTATATGCACATAATGAAAAGAATAAAAAACAACTTAGATCTGAAGTGCACTCCTATTATACCAGGAACGACTTACGATCGCTGTATCCCATACAGTAGATTCAGAAGAACGCAGAACGGTTCCGAATATGAATATTTTGAATTGTATATCGTGCTTGTTATGGAAATGAGATCTTTGGCTCCAAAAGATTTCAAAACTCATATGGAAAAATTTTCAATAGATTTGAAGCAATTCAATATTGAATGTTTTATAATTTGTTAGAAATTATAAGATCTGACCTGTGTTTAAAATGTACAACGCCATTAAAGAATCAATGAATCCAATATTTTCAATATTGTTCTTACGATGTAATCAGCTGAACCTACCCTGTAGATCTGAAACAACCCTAATCTCTATAGGTCCGATTCAAAGTTTTCTGACTCAAAATAAATAGAAACTAAACGAAATCGAAGTTATTCAGAACTGCTCAGAATTAATTTCGTGGAAATCTTCGACCATGATACCAACCTTTTCATTCAACACAAAAGTAATCTTCTATAGACAAAAGGGATATAGAGATAGTTCGAAATATTATACATCTACAAGTTTAAGTGTAAATAACTGAATTTAAATCTGATTAAAGATTTAGGTCAAAGTTGTAGCACAATTTCTTTTGATTTCCAACAGACCATATGATTATTGAGGGGTCTGTTTGGGTTTCCACTCAACCTTAGAGCAATCACGAGTACGTAGGTAACTTATCACTAATGAGTTGTTCGATATAAGCGCTTGTGTTTGACAGCAACATCGAAGGTTGGCTGATCTTGAATATCATTCAGCAGAAGGTAGAGTGGCCATTCCATTCAGCATACATTGAATGTCTGTTAATGAGACAGCGAGTAGCAAGTGAGAAAATAAGACATCAATGCTCTTTTATGAGGGTTCTTTCACAATTGGTTTGGTTTTTCGAGCACTCGTTCTCTGAACATATCGGAGATCATTCAAAATGTTTGTTCTTTTTTTTTCGAATTGTCTCTAACGATATTGTTCGACTCGGTGATGATAAATCTTCCCTAAAAATTCGATTTTGCTGATCCCTCTGATGATCCATAGATAAC
This sequence comes from Harmonia axyridis, assembly GCF_914767665.1. Classification (NCBI taxonomy): domain Eukaryota; kingdom Metazoa; phylum Arthropoda; class Insecta; order Coleoptera; family Coccinellidae; genus Harmonia; species Harmonia axyridis. The sequence goes on from NC_059503.1 coordinate 14,497,140, forward strand.
TCTCGAACAGAAAGACCTAACAAATTGAAATTTTAAGGGTGGCTTCGAAGCTTGAATACCACGCTTGAGTTCGTTAATGGGTGAAAGCCAACTAGGGTTTCCGTGAATATTTTACTCCTCCTCATGTGGAAACTGTAGATTGATTCCAGATGAAAATTGGCATTTGAGTCTAGAGTGATAAAATTTAAGTCCCGTACAAAATTTCAAGTTCATCCACAATAATAGAAAATTCAAGAAGAATATCGTTAAAAAATCAACCGATGTTTTCGTGAATATGTAACCGAGGAAGTCAGGGCCGGCGCGAGTAATTTTGGCGCCTGAAACAAAGAAGTTTCAGTATTGTTTCGAAAACTTCTTGGGATTACAAACATGTGTTCCGTTCAAAACATTTGAACAGTCACTAGTTACGAATGCAAAATTGTTGCTTCCAAATAATTCGAAAGCGGAGGTAGTGTTGCTTTTCAGCTTTGTGATATAATGATTTTATTCCTCTTTCAATAAGGGTAATAGGGAATTTAATTGGTTAGGCTTCAATAAGTTATTTATTGTACAAACGACTTAGTAAAGGTGAATGTTGACAATAACGTAGCTGAGCAGAACAACCTTATGTGGTTTTTAAGAATCAAGGATGAAATATGAAAAGGCAAACTGGTCCGAATTGCCACCCCTCAAATAGAGGCAATTCGAAATATTCCACTGATCCCATTTTAACAAATTCCCTTTTTATTGTTACCAATTTTTTTTGCTTTTCGATTACTTTTGCAATATAGAACGTGAAAAACCCTTACGAGAAATGAATTAGCTATCAGAAAACGTCTATTCGACATAAACATTGACCTTTTCATACTTTTCCTGGAAGCACTCCTTCCAATTGGAAATATTTCGTGTTGACCCTATATAATTTTCATGGTTCGCGGAGAAACTTTCTTTCCTATTTTTTTTATTTGGGTGAGCTATCCGTTTTCTGAATCAATACAGTTGGAAACCATAGAAGTTGAAATGATACAAGTACGAGGCACAAATATTAATTTTTCTTTTACAACTGATTCTCAACTTTATGTTCAATCAGTATTTTTTTGATTTTTGAGGAAAAGAATCATTATTGGTAGGTACCTATAACTTGAAAATCATCAGACACATTTGATCCATTAACCAGTTTAACCCTCAGAGTAATAAACATAGATAGAGGGAGCATATGTCATTTTCAGGAAGCAAATTTTGTCCCCAATATGAACTATCAAATTTGACATGAAGCGCGTGAAAATGAAAACATATCAATGATACGATATTTCACTCAATTCGCGACTTTCTTCACGAAGAACGCACTTTTTATGTCCTATAGTGAATCAATGTTTCATATTAACTCGAAATATATCGAAATAAATACCTAAATATATCAGAAATTCAGAAAACAAACTTCAAGCACGCCAAACGACATAAAACAACCGATGACACTAGGAGAGCAAAAGTTGCCAAACCTTGGATTTAGAAGGTAGATACAGAAAATGATAAATATTCTGCTCATTATAAATTCGACAATCACGAAAAATATCGGATTCAAAATATTCAAATTTGTATATTTAATCGGGAATCACTCAAATAAATATACTTTATTCAATATAATATACATTCATAAGGGTATAGTGAAATGGTGGATTGGAAAATATACCATAATCCGACAACGTGATCTAACCATGTTGAGGACATGTAAAAATTGCATATACTCTCTCTATCTATGTTTATTACTCTATGGTTTAACCAAAATTTTTGATGAAACGTTATACTTACTTAAAAGTATAATAATTTCAATTTTTGCATTAACTTCATAAAAAATTACTTTCATAAAAATGCTCCCTCTATATTTACAGCAGCATATAGAAACATCCAAAAACTATCATGAATGTTATTTGAGAGCCTGAATTGGTGTTATCATTGCATCATTTCGAGTATTCATTGTTACACATAAATACACGAATTTGCGATAATATATTCATATGCAATCGAAATAATTCAACCAATTACGAAAACCGGCCCAAACGTGTAATTTGCAGATATCCGTTTATCGAATAATCTGACATTAGATCTCTGAACGCTGTTCGACGGATCGGTGGTTTGATTAAATTCTGTGATATCGGAAAATTCATTTCACGCACCATAGAACCAATAGTCATGAGTTATGGAAGATATTTTCTTACATCGTTGGTAACAATGGTTACCGTGCTGAATTTAACCACTTCATTATACCGTGGATGTATATTTGATTATTCGGTATTCTACATATTCACAAAATTCCAGTGTGATAGTTCAGAGTTGATAACAGGTGATTTTGAATTTGCAAGTAGTTTCCCATTGGCATAAAAGATGGAAAAAAAGGAATAAAATTTTGCTTTTTGAAGAGAAAAATACAGTTGAAGCGAAATCTTGGCTTTATGAAGAGTTTCCGGGGTCTGCACCAGGAAAATCAACCATCATTGATTGGTATGCTAAGTTTAAACGTGGTGAAATGAGCACCGAAGACAGTGAACGCAGTGGACGCCCAAAAGAGGCAATCACTGACGAAAAAATCAAAATAGTTCACAAAATCATTTTGAATAACCTTAAAGTGAAGTTGATCGAGATAGCAGACATTGTGAAGATATCATCTGATCGTGTACATCATATAATTCACGAATATTTGTACATGAGAAAGCTGTGTGCAAAATGGGTGCCGCGAGAGCTCACAATCGATCCAAAACAACAACGTGTTAATGATTCTGAGTACTGTTTGAAGCTGTTTAAGTGAAACTAACCTAAATTTTTGCGTCGATATGTGACATTGGATCAAATATGGCTCCATTATTTCACTCCGGAGTCCAATCGACATTCAGCTGAGTGGACTGCACACGATGAACCGAATCCTAAGCGAGGAAAAACACAACAGTCAGCTGGCAAGGTTATGGCAGTAGTATTCTAGGATGCGTGCGGTATAATATTCATTGATTACCTCCAAAAGGGCCAGATCATCAACAGCGATAATCATATTGGATCGTTTATAGGATGAAATTGTCAAAAAAGACCCCATTTGATGCGCTGTGTCACAAATCAATGAAAGCAGTGGCAAAATTGCATGAATTGGGCTTAGAATTGCTTCTGCATCCACCGTATTCGCCAGATCTTGCCCTCAGCGACTTTTTTCTATTCTGAGACCTCAAAAGAATGCTCGCTGGAAAGAAAATTTAGCGCCAATGAATGAAGTAATCGCCGAAACTGAGGTCTATTTTAAAGCGAAAGACAAGTCGTACTACAAAAATGGTATCGAAAAGTTGGAAAATCGCTATAATCGCTGTATCGCCCTCAAAGTCAACTATGTTGAATAAAATAGAATTATCGGGGACTTTTCAATTGGCCCAACTATTATATCATAATTAGTAACCAAAGTATTGCTAATAAATTCAAGCAGATTATCTTAAAAAAGCTCTCGTCATGATTGCATCAATTGTACCCTTGGAGACCATATAGAGAGTGTTTTAAACAAAAGGGGGACCCCATCTCTCGGATAGGTAGAAAGCTGAAAAATAATTGGGGTTTACTCAATAAAAAATTTTCGTAACGCCACCCGTTTTCAAGATAAAGGGCGTTAAAGACAAAGACAAAGTTCTTTATTGATAAGAATCAATAGGCCATCGACCGAGGTCCTTCAGCCCGACAAAAATCATTTTTCACAATTTTGCCAAAACAAACTGAAATATTGGGCAATATTCATTAAAAATTCTTCACAAATTTTTTTTTTTTGTTATGTTATTTCGTTTATTTGGGACTAACAGAAACACAAAATTGTTATTTTGATGAATTATCATCAAGAAAAGACCGCGTTAGGACCATATGAAGCTTGGTTTTAATATTTGTCCAGATCATTATGAAAATCTTTTTGTGAGAATAAATATTTCAGCTCCTATTTCCCATAATTTCAAAGTTCGAATCTAATAATATTGTAAACCTTTTTCTTCTTCTCCTAAAAGAAGTATATTCATATGAGTATGAACGAGTTGTCCCTCTCCAAACGAATACAAATCGTTCAGATAACAAATGTAGAAAATGTAACTTCCTATCTTAAGTATCTACCGTTAAAATTGGTGTAGTAGAAATAATGCCACATAGTTATATGTTTGGGATAAACCATCACGGGCAAATCCTCTGAAAGCTATCACGCTGATATCTAACTTAACGACTGCCACAAAGGTTTTAAGCTTGAAACGATTCTAGAGAAGAATCATCACATTCCGAATCAAAATCACATAAAAGTCAACGATCTGTTAAACCATTGTATCTCGGCTAGAGCTCCACTGGCCTTGCGGTTTCGTAACTGATTTCTCAAATCGCCAATTGTCATGAGGATACTCTAATCGTGTCGTGCTACTTTTTGTGTCAGCTAATTGATTCACATCTAGGACGATAGGATTGAATAGATTATTTTTCGATCGAATTATATTTTTTATTAGGTTCTTGGTCAATGGAAGCAAATTGGCGAATGCGCCAGTTTCATTATTTGTTCACGAGTTTTTTCACTTTTTCCGCTATAAAACAATCAATCACTAAATATCAAATGATATTTGAATCTTGACATAAAGGTTTGAGGTCATCTTTCCATAATTATATATTATTGTATAAAGTGCGCAATTAAATTCCCTCTGTTTTTTTATAAAAACGCGACTTTGTTGAAAAAATTGATCATTCAAAGTATTACCTATTGTTAGCTACAACTTTTTCCCATATTTCTGGTGAAGCTTGAATAACGTTACGGTAACAGTTTTCATTTTTTGAGGCTATCCACGAATCAATCCTTTTTTTGATGTCTTCGTATGAGTGGAACTGCTGATGAGCCAAAACATGTGACATCGACCAGAACAAGTAATAATCCGATGGCATTATATCTGGGGAATACGGCGTGTGGGTTAGGTCATCTATTTTAGCGTTTTCAAATAGGTTACAACGCGTTTAGCAAAGTGAGCGCGAGCATTATCATGCTGTAGAATCCCTTTATCGTGCCTCTGCTTGTTTTGTGGCTGTTTTTCGCACTGTGTACGGCTCAATCACATCAATTCAAACCGATACCGTTCCCTACTAATGGTTTCACTCGGTTCCAACAATTCATAATAAGTTACACTGACCTGGTCCTAACAAATACATTGCACAGCTTTTGCAGCATGAATATTCAGCCGAGGCGATGACGTAGAAGCTTGACCGGACAATCCCCATGATTTTTTTTTCATTTGGGTTTCTGAAATAGATCCATTTTTCATCGCCCGTCACGATGCGATGAAGAAAACTCTTATTTTTTGCCGCTGAAGTACTAAAACACAGACGAAACAACAACGTTCAACGTCCCATGGCTTCAATACATAAGGAACCCAAGTTCCTTGTTTTTTAATTATTCCCAACGCATGGAGTAGCTTGGAAATGGCTCCTAATGCTGATGACAGCTGTTCTTGCATTTGGACAGATCCTCATAGAGTAATTCACCGTCTTCGAAAGTTATTGGCCTTCCTTCACGCGTACATCGTCAACATCGGAAGCACCGTCTTTGAAACGACGAAAGCGATCACATTTTACTTAGAGCACCATCTCCGTAAACTTTTTTGTGCCACCGTTTTTTTTTAATGAAAGAAGAAAATGAATAATTCCTGCAAATGGTTATTTGGAACAAAATCAGGCATATTCACACAACCAAAAGTATATGACGCCAAAACAAAATAACTTATATGTTAGATCAACTTGTTTACCATTGGTCTAAACTTGGTTCATGACGTTTTGGATATGTCAAAATTAACCAGCACTAACTAGTGGAGCCGTCTTTTGACAAACAGTGGAAAATTGTCTGAGCACCTAATATCATTTGATGAAAAAAATATAAAAAAGATGCCTAACAAATTGGTGAATGCGCCGATATCAATACTAGTTCGCAAGTTTTCACTTTTTGCACAATCAAAAGAATCAATTACTAGATATTTATATTTGGAAAATGATCTCCGAGTCTTAACACAAAGCTTTTAGACGATTTTCTTCAGAATAATTCAATATTGTATGAAAAAACAGGACAATTTCTGAAAATCTACGTTATACCTAGCATTCTCAAAAATTCCGTACCTAAATCAAATAAACTACCTTCGTAAATTGAAATAATTGTATTTTCGTCAACGATCGTTTTCTGAAGACAATTCAACTTGAACCAGCAAAATCAATTACCACAAGCATTCAACGAGAAATTCTGTTTATACAACACACTGACCCTTCAGTTGACGTGGATGCCGAATAATACACCTTTCAATTAATTGTAGAACAAGAGCTCCTTTGTTCATCTTTTGTTTTAAAAAGAATTATTGATTTTATTGTGATGTTGAGGTATGAATACAGACTTCCTCGGCCATTTGAGTTTCATTCGAACGTCTGTCAACAATTACGAATTGAATAGGTTCATTCTATACAACCACAAAATAGATTTATGGTTGAGTGGGCTAGTTTATATGGATATATTCTTGCTCAAAAATGATGGAATAACATGAATATGGAGGTCCCATTATCTACTTCATTTGAATTTTGGACGCCAATGCGAAAGGAATTCGATTGACTGATAGCATGACTGCATATAGTTCTGAATTGTGTGTATCATAGCATTCTTGAATTTGAAATCCAATAACTCTTCTTATTGAATAATCCACAAACTATCTCTGAAATAGTTTTTCAGTCTCATGAGGGCAGCATACTCATTTCGAGAAATTGCTATTCATTCTCAGAAAATATTTTTCATAAAATATGACAAAGAATTTGCAGTACAAATTTCCGTTGAATGTGTTTGGTTCATATACTTACCAGATGAAAATTTTTAATTCGACAAGAAAATCCAATTTTTCTCAATACGTGACAACACATTTTTTCTTCACTTTATTCACAACCGAGTGATTTCTCGATGTTGACCACTTGTAAAAAATTTCATTCGAAAATAGTAATCTAATTTAACGTTATTAACTAGTGTCATTCTCAGCAGAATCAATTCATTCATCCTTTATCTCAAAAACAATGGACCGCATCAGTGAAATATGGCTGGGTTGTGAGTAAAGAAGATGACTAAGATTTTTTCATCAATTAATTTTTCGATAGGTAAGAATCATTAGATTATTAGTTGTGAAAAAAATATGAGAATTTGAGAAAAACGTGATAAAAATGTAAGAAGGAGGAAAGAAAATAATAAATAAATTTTCTGGAAATTATTTTATAACTCATCAAGTTGCAGATTTATGAGATTTGTTTGAAATTCATCCCAGAATTATTTTTCCGCCTGAAAGTTTGGCATTTTGAAGATATTAGGCGCAGCATTAATGAAATGAGGAGGAACGCCAAGAATTTTAAGCCACAGTAAAAAAATTCGCATCAATGCCTGATTTCTCATTATCCAAAGCGTAAAAGTTAGAGATATCACCGAGACTATAATATCGAAAATAATAAGCTGAAACGTGATAGGATTAACTAAAGTTCTTCCTAACGAAAGTCATAAGCTCTCGCACTGTTGTTCATCTGCTTGTTTACACTTGAAATGTTCCCTATAAAATTTCTATTTTGGTATTTTTACTAAGTTCCTACTATTTGTATGTTGACTGAATGTTTTCACTTTCAGACGATTCAACTTTTCTGATGAAAAATCTTAGAGATATATTTCAGTACCTATAATTTTTACGAATTAAAATAATAACTGTTATTGAATTTTTCGCATTTTCAATAAAAAATCGCAAATTAATGGTGTACACTGCCTTTCTCACTAGATTTATCTTGATTCTAAGCGGAAATTACTTTATTGAATTTTTCAATTTTTGGAAGAAACCTTCGTATGACAGTTTAGAATAAACTCACTTTTTTTTTTCAAATGTATAGTTTTTTTATATTATTTTTGAAAATCATTTGTTTACTTCAATGAAACACTACTTCGAGGTAATTGTTATTCATCTTCTTCTCATTTGTTCATATGTATTTCCATTTAGTAATATTCTGAATTTTAAAATTGAAAAACACGAAAATGTAGAATTTTTTTGAATCCTTACCGAACCTAACCTAAACTTTCAAAGATATAAAACAAAAACTTTAATTTTTGTTTGTTAGAAGAATCGAATGAGTTCGTTCTAAACCTAAGGTTTCTTCTAAAAATTGAAAAAATCGATCCACTGATATCCACACAAAATCAAACTCTGGTGTTGCGTCAACTGAATTTCAAGCAAACTTTACGGGCAGTTGAATATTCAGAAAGACGCATTTAGGTCGAAAAACCAACCCCTGCAGGTACAGCGAGGGCTAAAAATAGAACAAGAGCATCCTTGGCGCCACATTGGCGCTACATATGGTCATCCTGAAGTCACATCTAAGGGCAAGGAACGAAGACGTGGACCAATCAGGGACCTGGATTGTGCTTTGGTATGCAAAATCCAAAGCGACGCTTAACATCCCCAGGAAATTGGGGTACCATATTCAGTACGCTCGTAGCTGTTACCTTGTAAACACATAACTTGTACAGCCAAATTCAATATATTAGTTAAGAAATCCGGTGTTTCATTATCCCAATTTAATAGAATTACAGTTGATCGATTCAACCAAAAACATCTGGATTAAAGAACCTAGAAAGAAAGTTAGTGTACACCCTTAAGAGAATTATTTCGAACACAAGAACTCGGAATAACGTTATCGAAAAAGTATAATAAATAAAGGAAAAACAAAACTATACCCGATATCGTAAAATCAAAGTTAGGAAGATCAGATCCAGATAAACGAAGTACTTCCCAGTGGAGAATTCCCCCAAAGTAGGGCAAACTCGTGAAATTCCAGTTCCTGTTTCTATTTCAGAAATTATCCGATTGATTAGAGCTTCACGGCCGGCCATCAACTCTATCTAAAGGGTGATTGTGATGTCTTGATTGCAAATCCTGCAGTTAGTCCGGACAAGTTTTGGTGTGTGATGCAAACTCATTCCATTATTCATTTCGTTGAGCGTAATTAAGTTGGTAATAAGGTCACCGCGAACTCTGCACGAAAGTTACTGGGAAAACCTAAAGTTTGGAAATTAATTCAAAAATTGGGTTTCAAATGGAGATGGAGTTGCAAAAGGTGAAAAGTGATGTGCTCGAAACCGAATTTGATACCGTTCTGTAGGAAAATCCCAGCCTACATCTAAATGAGAGGCTAACTTCGAAAACTCACATCGCAGGGTTCAACTTGAACATCCCCTTCCCTTCATTACAATACAAATTTTGTGAGTTTGGGGTGAGGTTCGCTCAAACTTCTTGCTATCCAACAGTTGAGTTATATATTTATGATATACAGGTGCTTCACAACATTTTATAGAATTTTCCTGATACACCTTGTTCGATTGGAATTTGAAATTTATATGAGAGAGTTTCGGCTTATTTATTGTGTTAGAGAATTTCCAGAAAGAAAAGGTGTACAACTTTGCTTCCGCCGTTTTGCAGTAGATGGCTGTGGATAGTGGTAGTCGAAATAAATAGATCGTAGATATCATACAATAAGCTTAGCTATTTGAAAACATAACGCCATTGAAATATTTGTGTTAGCATCATAAAATTATTCTCGATTAAACATGTCAGATTACTAGCCTAATTCTCGTCATTTGCGGGAGATTTCAATTTTCTGCTTTAATATGAAGAAATCTGCAGCTCAGGCTCATCGAATGCTCTTAAATGCCTAAAGTGAGGCTGCGATGCAAAAATCCCTTCCGCCTTTGCCTTGCGCGCAGCTGTTCACAAGCAAACAAACGCCGTTCAGCATCTCTCGGCATCAACTCGTGGGGCACCCAATTTCCTTGTTTCTGAATCATTCCCATGACTTTCAGGTATTTTGAAATAGCATCTTGCGTCACTTCCATGATCCTGCCAATTTTTGTTGCGTTTGACACGAGTCTTAATCAAATAATGCCTCCAATTCTGCATCTTCGAAAACCTTGACTTTTTCACCGCCATTTTGATCTTCGACGTCAAAATCACCGTTCATGAAACGTTGGAACCACTCTCGGCACGTTCTTTCACAAATAGCGGCCTCATAAAAGGTATTTCAAAGCATTCGATGAGCCTCAGTCGCAGATTTCTTCATATTAAAGCAGAAAATCAAAACCTCCAGCAAATGACGAAAATTTAGCTCGTAAGCTGACATGTTTAATCGAGAATATCTTCATGATGCAGACACAAATCGACTAATATTTCGATGGCGTTATCTTAACGAATACCTAAGCTTATTTTATGACATCTACGATCTATTTATTTCGACTACCACTTACCGTTACAGCAGTTTATTGCAAAACGTCGGAAGCAAAGTTGAACACCTAATACTTTTGAAGATGAATAAAACGTGTTTTTAATGGTTCGGTTCTGGACTTACAGACTGAAGTTTCATACTGATGATTCAATCAGATTCAATCAAATACCAACCACATTCATCAAATTCTTAAACATAGCTCCAGTATTCACAATATTGAATCCCAAGATACCTTGTATCACATATTACTCATCTACAGGCAGGTCATAACTCCCAGGAAATAATCTTTCCTTTGTCTAGAGAATCTAGATACCTTCCGAGGTAAATAAGGCGCCACCTTGACTACCCTGAAGCATGAAACTCCATTATAAGAAAGTTTCAACTCCGCAAATTCCAACAATCGCACCATTTTCCTAAAACTCATCACACCCTTCCTCATATCGTCAGGGCCGTCTCTAGCCAAACTGCTTCCCTAGGCAGAGACCCATTTTGCCTCCCTAATAGAAGATTACTCTGCAGAACGCTGAAAATTAGCGCCTGCTCAAGCGTTTCTACCGCCCCGGCAAAAATACAAATCGGAACCCTTTTAGGTTTGGAATTTTGTATTATGCAAAAGAGCAGTGGGGGTTTGGGGTGAATTTGTTGTCAAAGATTCAGTATGGAAAACCCCACACTTCCTCATAAAAAGTATTTTAGGAGGGAAAAAAACGTACTCAACTGAATTCCAATGAATAAATGAATATATAGGGTGTTTTTTTTCGAGGTATATAACTTTAAGTTAGCATTACTGTTCAAGATGGCGACCGATTCAACAGCTGTCAAGTGATTTATTATCAATTTGGTTTGGCAATTCATCATGAATAGACTCACGCCTGAACAACGCTTGCAAATAGTGCAATTTTATTTCGAAAATAATAGTTCTGTGCGGAATACGTATCGCGCACTACGTCCATTTTATTTTGTTTAGCGATGAAGCGCACTTCTGGTTGAATAGTTACGTCAACAAACAAAACTGCCGTATTTGGAGTGAAGCTAATCCTCAAGTGTATGTCGAAACACCGTTACATCCAGAAAAACTGACTGTTGGGTGCGCTTTATGGGCTGGTGGAATCATTGGTCCGTTCTTCTTCAAAAACGATGATGGCCAGAACGTTACAGTCAATGGTGATCGGTATAGAGCCATGATTACTAACTTTTTAATTCCTGAATTGAACAACCATGATCTCCAGGAGCTGTGGTTCCAACAAGACGGCGCAACATGTCACACAGCTCGTACCACAATCGATTTATTGAAAGACACGTTTGGTGACCGCCTAATTTCACGTTTTGGATCTGTGAATTGGCCTCCAAGATCTTGTGATTTAACACCGCTAGACTACTTTCTGTGAGGTTGTAAATATGTAAAGTCATTGGTATATGCGGATAAGCCACAAACCCTTGACCATTTGGAAGACAACATTCGCCGTGTTATTGCCGATATACGGCCACAAATGTTGGAAAAAGTCATCGAAAATTGGACGTCCAGATTGGACTACATCCGAGACAGCCGTGGCGGTCATATGCCAGAAATCATATTTAAAATGTAATGCCACAAGATTTTCTTGCGGATAAATAAAATTCATGTCAATCGAATAATTCATCGTCGTTTTATTGCAATTTAAAGTTCTATAGCTCTAAAAAAACACCCTTTATACTATATGAATTGAATTCAGGTTTCATTTCAGTCTGCTGAGTTTTGACTACATATAACGCTCGAACATTCCGTTTTTTGCTTTGATGTGATTGAATTAAACAACCGGATGATGCGAATGAATCATTATTTAATTTGAATGTGCCCGCGCCCAACACCAGATAATATGATATAAAAAATTAAGAATATTATAAAATAATAGAATGTGGTATGAAATAATAAAACTTCTTGAATTTCTTAAGAAAAATAAGTTGGGAGTGATGAAATGGAATTGTTTTCTTATATTTTGCATTCCAATCTGAATAATCATCATTCTGATTAGAGAATTGAAAAGAAAATAATCCAGAACGCCAAGTGGCAATAAAATTCGGAAACTTTGTCGGTATTCCTTCCTGTTGTTGCTGACTGAATTAAATCTCATTCGGTACTTTAAATTTCTACACACGCAATTTGTGTCGATCAAGCTTGAAATTCCGCCTAAGGCGACCACCTACCCTGCCTACCCTCTAGCGACGGCCCTGCATATCGTACCAAGACAGTAGTAATAGGGCTCAATCATTAAACCTGCATGTCTCAACGGTCTTGTACATATTCTCAGGGTTGTTTGATTCAACGAACCGCTTAATCTACTCAGTAGTTCTTGTTGCGATGTGAAAACTTTCAGCTGTTCGCGTATCTTCCCCTGACGGATGGTCTGAGCTCAATCATGGGGCGACCGCAGCGTGAAATCGATTCACTTTTCATGCCTGGAACAAACTGCGATAATAGTCGTGGAGTGTAATTTTCGATCTTCCTTAGGGAGCAATTCAGCGATTCCGAACCTCTTTTATGGAAAGAAAACCTTTTTCTATTCCGATGTTATTGCCTGGCATATGTCTATAAAAAAGACGTCAGTTTGGGATGGAAAATTCAACGTTTCGTTATTTATATCTACAGCATTTTTCGCGGATATGCAGTTGTGATACACATCTGATGAAGGTCAGCTGGACAGTGCAGAAAGGTTTTGCCTTGTTTCTTTTCGTGTCAGGGTTTTGTTATGGAAAGGGTTATTTTGTTTTTCTGGCAACGAAGCAGTGAAAAAATATGTTACTCAAGCATCGTGGAGTTTATATGAATGTTTCAGTTTTTTCCTTTTTATATAGGAAAATTCAGTAAGGTCGCATTCACAGCAATGTATTCGGTGTTTTCGAATCCTTAAGTAAACATTTTCAATTTAAAATTGCAGGATCACCTAAATCAGGTAACGCTTCGTCTATACAGGGTGTTTGCTATTAGGTGTACAACTTTGCTTCCGCTGTTTTGCAATAGATGGCTGTAGCGGTAAGTGGTAGTCGGAATAAATAGATCGTAAATGTCGTAAAATAAGCTTAGGTTTTTATAAACATAACGCCATCGAAATATGAGTCCATTGGTGTCTGCATCATAAAGTTATTCTCGATTAAACATGTCAGCTCACGAGCCAAATTCTCGTCATTTTCGGAAAGGTTTAATTTTCTGCTTTAATATGAAGAAATCCGCTGTCTCAGTAAATTAGACGTCGAAGACAAGCATGGCAGTGGAAGAGAGAAGGTTTTCGAAGATGCAGAATTGAAGGCATTGCTTGATCAAGACTCGAGTCAAACGCAACAAGAATTGGCAATATCATTGGAAGTGATGCAACAAGCCATTTCTAAACGCCCGAAAGTCATGAGAGTGTTTCAGAAATAAGGAAATTGGGTGCCGTACGAGCCGAGAGATGTTGAACGACGTCTGTTTGCTTTTGAACAGCTGCTTGTAAGGCAAAAAATGATTTCTGTATTGCATTGTGACTGGAGACAAAAAATGAGTTAATTAAGATAATCCTAAGCGCAGAAAGTCATGGGGATATTCCGGTCATGCTTCTACGTCGACGGTCAAACCGAATATTTACAGTTCCAAGCTCATGCTCAGTATTTGATGAGACCAGCTCGGTGCAGTGTTTTATGAGTTGTTAAAACCGACTGAAACAATCACAGGCGATCGTTATCGAACGCAATTAATGAGTTTGAGCCGAGCATTGAAAGACAAACGGCTATAATACAACGAGAGACATGATAAAGTGATTTTACAGCATGACAATTTTCAAATTTATTCAAATATTACACACACATACATTTAATTTATATAATTTTTTAATACATATAATTTATTTGGGAAAAGCAATTCAACTGCGAGTCTCAGGAGTTATAAGACAATAACTAAAATTATATGCTTTTTTTATTCCATCTCAGAAAACTCACCTGAGCATTTGTTGTAAAATAAACCTGCTGAATCTGCAGGAGCAAATCATGTGAGGCTCGTAACTTATACACAAAGGCAAATAAAAGCAACAAAAGTGACAAAAGCAACAAAAACAAATGGTCGACGTCATTTTGTGAAAGTGATCGAGAATACTTGGAAACGTTGAAATGGGATGTCCCACCTCACTCGCCGTATTCTCCAGACGTTGCTCCCTCGGACTATCACTTGTTTCGATCAATGGCACACGGCCTAGCTGATCAGCACTTCCGGTTTATGAAGAAGTAAAAAATTGGATCGATTCTTGGATCACTTCAAAATATGACCAGTTTTTTCAACGCGGGATTCGTACGCTGCCCGAACGATGGGAGAAAGTAGTGGCCTGCGATGGACAATACTTCGAATCATAAATATATGTATAACCAGTTTTCACAATAAAGCCTCGAATTTCGGAAAAACACGGCGAAAGCAGAGTTGTACGCCTATGTAATCAGGAATCATTTGCAACAAATGAGTCCAGTCAACTAGGAGTCAAAAGTGAATGGTAACAGAGGTATAGTGATTTTTAGATTTTTCAGAAAATGTCTGAGTTAATTGGGTAAAATCCAGGGTACCTGCTGCGGAAATTCAACTTAGCCTTTTTTGAAAGCTAACAAATGAGGATTCACTTCAGAAAGGAGGATGGTAGCCCAAAACTTACACCGTCTTAGAAATAGTTGGTGTTATCATCATCAAATACCCAGTATATTGAGACTTAATGAAGGTTAAGATAGAAAAACCAAATGGGTATAAGTATAAATAAAATGTAACAAAGCTGAAGTTTGAAATATTTGATTATCACATTAATTCAGTCGAATAAAGATAATTTGTTTAGGTACAGAGAATATTGGAACTTAATAATGAAATCTGAATTATTTGGGAGAGTGAATTCCTCAACAAGTTCACAAATCATAAACCAAATTCAAGTTTACTTATTTTATTTTTTGTTCATCACTTGATTGAAATTAACTCTGATATTAATTGAAAGTAAAATAATCTGTATCAGAGTAGTAACCAAACTCACCAGAAGAACTTAACATGTATCTTACGACGAAATTTGTATTGATTAAATTTGACGGTAATAAAGTTGATTTACTTTGAATCAATCACAAGATTTCATGTTACCGAATTCCATTGCTCGAATAAGGAGAAGCTTTACCAAATTTGACATTGAAAATTAAATCCACCACCTCAAAACATATTCGTCTATTCACATTAAATGCAAAGATTGAAACATAAATACTAATTACCACAATTATTCAGCCCTCTTAATTATATTACCTGATCTCGAAATTGGGTCTATTTATTACTACATATTGCAGTACAATAGCCCATGTAGAGATCAGTAATTGGTTTATATCTACATCACAATATCAGTGTCGACTTCAATTATAAACAAATATATTCGAGAAGTAAACGTCTGGATTAGCTTACGCACTATAAATTACAATGCGGTCTGAAATCACATTCATCAACTAATATGGATCAATAATTATTGGAAATAATTCATCTAACTATACAACACGTATTCATGAACATATTCAAATCATTAATTTAGTTTTGCAGATTCTGAAGATTTCTCTATTATTCATTGCAAAGAGTTCGTCATTGCGGAAAATCCTTATTTATTAATTTTTTTTTTGAATAAAAAAAAACGATTTTATATTTTTCAGGAGTGATCAATATCTACCGTTGGTACCCATAATCGCAAGCAAAATTAAAGTTTCCATATAGATTTATCCCCGTCTATATTTAACACTTGAATTGCAATTCACATTTGATCGAATTGATAATTATCAATTGCTCCTAAAAAGTTATATAAAAAAAAACGATGTTGACAATTCCTTCCAGAAAAATATAAATATTAAGATGAGATCCAAGGCATGTGGTCAAACCAGAAATCATTATGCTTCATTTTGACATCATCACTTCTTTTTTATTTGGTTCAGACGTGTCCAAAAAAAACCTCATGAAATATTCTATCTGAAATACAGGGTTGCGAAAGAGAGCCTGTCAGGAATAACTTGGAACTATGGAAGTAAACTTTACGAACCAATTTTTGAAGTAATTATCTAGTTGTATTTATGGTTTTTCTTTATTCCGTAAGGAATGTTCTTCTAATTCTATATTTATAAGAGAGAAATGTCAGGAGGCTCACAATTTCTACACACACCTCGCACACAGTTATTTTACATACAAAACGGGAATGCATTATAACGTTTTTGTTACGTCACGAGCCAAGGAACGAATTGTCCCGTTTTCAGCTGAAACAGGAAATGTATTATTCTCGTAACAATTGAATCAGAATTACTGAGTAGAAGGAAATAATCTCACATTCATATTTATTTAAGACCTTTACGGAAGGTATTATTGTGCTCGCCTTCTATAATCCCCAAAAATCAAAAATATTTCCATTTTCGCATAATTTGAGTAGATATCAAATAACATCACGAAAAATCTTAAAGCAGCTGATTTTTTGCATATGGTCAAGGTATCAGATTGCAGTGGAAAAAATTATATTTTAAAATTAATAGATTCACCAAACAATTCAAGTTTTCCCGCCTTCTATATGATACTAACAATATATCTTTCTTTATTTCCTAATATCCTTTTCCGGCATCTCATTTCATTTCATTCAGATTTATTAAGAGTTTGTATTCAAGACAATCAAAAATTACAGCAATACCTTTCGATTTCTACTTGAAATTGAAGGATCAGAAATTTTCATGAGAGATTTGGACATTTCAAAGACGGTGAACATATCTAGAACCTAAAAAGTGAATAATGAAATATTTTGTATATAAGGATAAGGAATGTTTCTTGGATATTACCTACCTATATTATTATATTAAGAATTATAATATCAAGAAAGCAAAGATGTTGATGCTAATATCTACTGAAAAACTCCAATGATAAATTTCTCGAATTGTAAGGAGAACAAGGCCAATAATATGGTTTATTTTCCTTCCTCTCGGTTTCACAAGGCAGAAAAAATCCTTCTGAAGATCTTTGCCAAGTGAAATAGCTTTTTCACTCTTTAATTCCGCGAAGATGAAGGGAAGAAACCGAAATTCATTAAAGGGCAATTTATTTTGGACTTGTTTATATTATGAACACTCTTTTTTATTTGTCTCTAGATACAGCAGATCCACGGAAGAACGTGTCGTCTAACGAAAACAATTTGCCTGCAAAGCTTTAGAGGAAAACAGGAAAACGCTTCTCAACATTCCTTGTGATTTGATTTCATCCACCCATTTAACTTTGAAATTCGATTCAACTGAGGAATAATAATATGAAAGGAATGTTAAATCTCTAAGGATCTCTGCTAAGTAATCGATTAGCCTCATAATGATATTCATCACAGAAAACACTGCAATATTTCACTATAGTTTATCATTCCTCTTTTAACATTCTTTGACGTTCGCCAGAAAAAGAAAAGTAAAGCTCAGTGAAATGTCATTGAATTATCAAAATGCAGTGCTTTGATTATAATTACTGAAATTATTCGTTAAATAATCGTAACGAATACCAACTCGAGCATAGACAATATATTTCGATTATACGAACCTCTTCACTCGACGTAGTTCGCGAAACACAACTCGAGCTGCGCTCTCGTGATATTTCGCGAACTACGTTTCGTGAATCGTTGTATAATCGAATATTGTCTATACTTTTGGGATATTATAACTGAATATTTTAGCGACTTCATAGAAATTGTACCCAATCCAATCAAAATGTATCGTGAAATTCGGGCTTTTTGTGGAATGGATTCCAATATTCTGCATTTGATGACCTGCAATACATTTTCATGGTGGGGTTCATCCAATTTCCTATCATTGCATAGAATTTGATTGATATGGAAGAATGAATTTGTTGCGTAGAGTTTATTCAATTAATTTGTCAACTGTATGAATTGTGAATAACAGAATTCTCTATTTCTTTTTCGAGATCCTGCAGTCTCTACTTGTCCGCAGTACACCAATGAAATTGAATAAACACGATCAATTTAGCTTCAATCAACAAGAAACAAGGAAAGCAATAAGGAGTTTTTGAGAGCTTGTTCATTCATGAGCCTATTTCGCCAGGTGAAACTCTGTGCTTCGACACGACTTTGAGGTTTGGAATGATATTGGCATCTAATCAGAGATATGTGTAAGAGCAGAAAGCGCATCAACACATTAAAGCAAAAACTGAATGAACTTCATCAATTTTTAAGATGTTGGTTTGATAATTTAATATTTTTGTCACTATGATCTTCCTAATATTTGTGTATATTAATTCTCACATAAAATGTAATGAAATAAAGGGAGTTTTTTACGAGGTATATAACTTTAAGTTGGTATTACTGTTCAAGATCGCGACCGATTTAACAGCTGTCAAGTGATTTATTCTCAGTTTGGTTTGGCAATTTATCATGAATAGACTCACGCCCGAACAACGCTTGCAAATAGTGCAATTTTATTTCGAAAATAATGGTTCTGTGCGGAATACGTATCGCGCACTACGTCCATTTTATTTTGTTTAGCGATGAAGCGCACTTCTGGTTGAGTGGCTACGTCAACAAACAAAACTGCCGCATTTGGAGTGGAGCTAATCCTCAAGTGTATGTCGAAACACCGTTACATCCAGAAAAACTAACTGTTTGGTGCGCTTTATGGGCTGGTGGAATCATTGGTGCGTACTTCTTCAAAAACGATGATGGCCAGAACGTTACAGTCAATGGTGATCGGTATAGAGCCATGATTACTAACTTTTTAATTCCTGAATTGAACAACCATGATCTCCAGGAGCTGTGGTTCCAACAAGACGGCGCAACATGTCACACAGCTCGTGTCACAATCGATTTATTGAAAGACACGTTTAGTGACCGCCTAATTTCACGTTTTGGACCT
This sequence comes from Harmonia axyridis, assembly GCF_914767665.1. Lineage (NCBI taxonomy): Eukaryota > Metazoa > Arthropoda > Insecta > Coleoptera > Coccinellidae > Harmonia > Harmonia axyridis. The sequence continues at coordinate 14,516,301 of NC_059503.1, forward strand.
GTGAATTGGCCTCCAAGATCTTGTGATTTAACACCGCTAGACTACTTTCTGTGGGGCTATGTGAAGTCATTGGTCTGTGCGGATAAGCCACAAACCCTTGACCATTTGGAAGACAACATTCGCCGTGTTATTGCCGACATACGGCCACAAATGTTGGAAAACGTCATCGAAAATTGGACGTCCAGATTGGACTACATCCGATCCAGCCGTGGCGGTCATATGCCAGAAATCATATTTAAGATTATCTTGCGGATAAATAAAATTCATGTCAATCGAATAATCCATCGTTGTTTTATTGCAATTTAAAGTTCTATAGCTCTAAAAAAACACCCTTTATTAGTTATTAAATTTCTTCTTTTTTTAGTTCAGTAATACCCCGATTATTCGTTACAGTGAACGATATGCCAGCATCATTCTGGGTCCACCAAAAAAATATTCAACTTCAATAGGATTCAATGAATATCCAATCAAATATTTGCATTCGCTACGTGTAGGTGTTGACGAACTGAAAATATTGATGATTACTCGTATTTGAGAAGTGAGAATACGTATCATCACGTAGGCGTCCTCAATTCCCTGGCAATTGCAGAATTTCAGAAACATCTGTTGTTAGGTGGAACATTGCCATTTCACACTTGTAGATTCCATTTCATGTCCACTAAAGGGCTCAACGAAATGTGAATAATAAATGGATCTGCTTCAGTTCAGTACGCGGTTTTCAGTTCATGTTTTCTCTTTCAATTTTCGTTTTTTTTGTTATCGGACGTTGAAATAATATTTCCATTTCGAGATTCAATTAACGATCTGTTTGGAAATCCTACACTCGAATGGATCGCCTTTTCTATCTTTAAATATTTTCACATTTGTTTACACACATAACATACGGTGGGTATGTCACCTTACCGCAGATATGAAATCAATTCTCAAGTTTATTTTATATCTAAACTTTGGAAAAGACTTCAAAGGTAACATACGATGGAGCTTCCGTAGGCTTGGAAAAGAATTGGTCTTGTTCAAGCGAAAATATTCTTCGAATTTCCTCCTTCCAACAAAAAAAGGATCATGCATCTGGACTACGAAGTATTCAATTGAAAATCTGACTTAGCGAATCGGATGGCAACACATTTCGTGCAAATGCAAGCAATAGTCCAGTGCAAAAAAAAACACTTTTGAGTCATAAAGTAATAATTATAGATAGGGGGAGTATACGCAATTTTTACATGTCCCTAACCTGGTTAGATTACGTTGTCGTATTGTGATATATTTTCAAATCCACAATTTTACTATATTGTTAATATATTGAATGGAATATATTTATTTGACTGATTCCTGATTGAATATGCAAATCTTTGGAATCCAATATTTTTCCTAATTTTCGAATTTATAATAAGTAGAATATTCATTATTTTCTGTATCTACCTGCTGAAATCCAAAGTTAGGCAACTTTTGCTCTCCTAGTGTCATGGGTTGTTTCACGTCGTTTACAGCGCTTGAAGTTTGTTTTTTGAATTTCTGATATATTTACGTATGTATTTCAATATATTTTGAGTCAATATGAAACGTTGATTCACAATGGGACATAAGAAGTGCATTCTTTGTGGAGAAACTCGCGAATTGTGTGAAATTTCGTATCACTGATATGTTTTCATTTCCGCGCGCTTCATGTCAAATTTGATAGTTCATGTTGGGGACAAAATTTGCTTACTGAAAATGACATATGCTCCCTCTATCTATGTTTATCACTCTGATGACAAAACCGATTGCGTAATTCAAGTTCGTTAATTGACACATAATTTAAACTTCAAACGGTGGCCACCAAGGTCTCCGAATTGAACACTGTTAGATTTTTCCAAATAATGAGTTCTATTCTTCGAAAGGGATCAAAGGAAAAAATCTAACGGTTTTAAATCCAGAAACCTTGGTGACCACCGAATATTTCAATCATCTGAAGTTCATAGATTATCATAGATAGGCACTTGGTTGATTTTCCATGTGAAACTGAAATTTCTGATGCTTTTTTCAGTTTGATGAGAAATTTATATACATTATTGTAGGGTTTTTATATCGTTGTCTAGGGGTTTATATAAAAAAGGCCGCCGGAACTCAACTATTGTTTATTTACACTATGTACAATTCAACTTCAATTGAATGTACAGCCACTGAACTTTCGTCTTTAGAACTATCGAAGTTATTTTATTCCGTCTAATTGTTCATAGTCTAATTATCGAATTATCTAACTCGCTGCGTCTACTATATTTCACGCCGAATCATATGCGTCTATCACGTCGAATTCTTCAACCCTTTCCGTCTAATCTCTAACGTCGAATGCTCACTATGTCCGTCTACTCTCTTACGTCGAATTCACCCTCGTCATCTGTATCGTACCTCAGTCCTTAAGTTTCAAGTACCTCTTCCCCTTACGTCTCCCTATATCGATAAATCTGCATGGTGCAACCTTTTAGGGTCGATCGTGTAGTTCTCGTTTCGAAAAGTCAGTAGCGTATCATTCAGTCGGGTGTTAAGAATTTGGATCCCACATTATTATATTTTTCTGAAAAGAAATGAAACAGATTTTATTTTTTATAGAAATACCTATGGTTTACGTATAAAAAACACAAGTTTGTATTATAACTTCAAAACTATTTGCAAGAAAAATTAAATGATACACCAATTGATTCTATCAAAAAAAATGCCACTGGAATAGTTTCATTTCATGTTTAGGTATAGTACCAGTAATAAAGAAGTTATGAAAACTTTTCATTTCACGCCATTTTTCAATTTTTTCATATAGCTCATAGGGATTCAGTGATCACCTGATATAAGGATACAGGAAAGGAATTCATTTTGACACTAGACACAAAATTCGAAAATAACACACATTTGAATAACTTGATGAACTCCTGTTTAATGAAACAAGTGCGTCAAGAATTTTATCTTCCATTTTTCCTGAAAGCCGTAAGATGCTCCTATCAATTTTCCACACAAGATCATTAAAATTTTCAACCAAGTGAACAAAATGGATAGGATGAAACTCACACTTGGAGCTTCCGGAACTCACCGATTAACGGTAAAGAGTTTCGTTAGTTATAATATGACAGTAGATCGTGGCGAACACGATATACTTTTGGAGTTATAATCACTCTTCTCCTTAATGGGATCACTTGGGAACACAGTAAAGATACCAGGGGATATAATTTCATAGCAAACAATAGACGTATCCTTCAAGCGTGAGTTTATCGATAGAATAAACCTCTTAAATCCGCCAAGCTATATTTATTATGTTGTTAAAAACTCGAGAAGAAGGATCTATCAGATTTTGAGTGGAAGATTAACAAACTGGAAAAGGTATTTCGATAACAAACGATCGAATCGAGATTGAGTCATTACTTCGTCAGAAAATTTTCAATATCCATGTTTCCCTGATTCAAATGAAATATTTACTGATCTTTAAATCATAACTTCAGAAGAAGAATTCGAACCATACATTTGAAATAGAAAATTGATATTTTTTTTTTTTTCAATTTCAATTAATTGTGTCAAATTTAGAAATCAAATTAAACTGAAATAATTACACACCAAAAGTAAATACAGTTTCTTCAATATGAAGTTTCATTTTGAATAGCCCGCTATTAAGGCATCAGTCATCTTTGAAGCTCTTATAATTTGATATTTGAAAGCAAAAACTACGCCATAACCGAAAATAGAACGATACACGCTTCAACAACGCATTGGAATTGTTAAAATGCGCAAAAAAATTTGCCGTTTTGCAAAAGATGACTGTAGCGGTAAGTGGTAGTCGAAATAAATAGATCGTAGATGTCATAAAATAAGCTTAGGTATTTGTAAACATAACGCCATCGAAATATTAGTCGATTTTTGTCTGCATCATAAATTATTCTCGATTAAATATGTCAACCCACGAACCCATATCTCGTCATTTGCAGGAGGTTTTAATTTTCTGCTTGAATATGAAGAAATCTGCGGCTGAGGCTAATCGAATGCTCTCCAATACCTATGGTGAGGCCGCTATTAGTGAAATAACGCGCCAAGAATGGTTTCAATGCTTCAAGAACAGGGATTTTGAAGTCGAAGATCAGCATGGTGGTGGCAGAGAGAAGAGAAGGTTAACAAAGATACAGAATTGGAATTACTTAATCAAGACTCGTGTCAAACGCAACAAGAAATGTCAGGATCATTGGGAGTGACGCAACAAATCATTTCAAACACCTGAAAGTAATGGAAATGATTCAGAAACAAGGAAATTGGGTGCTGTACGAGTTGAAACCGAGAGATGTTGAACGGCGTTTGTTTGCTTGTGAACAGCTGCTTTCAAGGCAAAAACGGAATGGATTTCTGCATCGCAAGACGTTGTCTTCTCGGACTAACATTTGTTTCGATGAATGGCACACGGCCTGGCTGACCAGCACTTCCGGTCTTATGAAGAAGTAAAAAATTGGATCGCTTCAAAAGATGATCAGGCGGAAGCAGAGTTGTACGCCTATGTAGTTATAACAAATATCGAAAATTGATTTGACCTAAAAATGAAAATAAAAGTTAGAAAGACTTGACGTTGAACGAGAATTGAAGGAACATGTTCCGCTGAAACTATATAACCTCAAAATAACGTTCAATGATCGAGTCTCAACCAACATGAAAAGCCCATAAAAGTTTGTCGTCAACTGTTGATATTTCCGCGTAAGCTGCTTTTCCAATGTATTCAGTTCTCCTTTTTTCCGCCTATCCTTTTTTTTCTATTGCTTGTCACATTTTATCCGACCGGACAACATAATCTAGTTCGGAAAACAGAAATGGATTAAATAAAACTCCTCAAACTTGATGAAATTCGAGCTCCCTTAATGGAATGTCAAGATTAGCTGGAAAAAACGTCAAAATACGAAGAGAAGACAATCAGGAAGCTCGACGATTATAAAAGTTCTTTTAGCATAATTTAATTAGAATCCTATATCGTTGATCAGTTCTTCAGAGTTTTAATGGAAGAGTTAGTTCCTAAGATAGTAGAACTGAATCCTGAAATACCTGCAGTTTTTCAACTTGAATTCTATTTCTTATGAAATTTTCGAGAAGTCTTTCAATTTTCAAAATTTCATTGAAAATTTAAGTTGAGACATAGAATTTTCGGATTGATTTGATAAAATAAAATAAGAAATTTGTATTTACCGGGTGTTACACCATTGACGTACTTTTATTCGACTCAGTATCATTAGGCTCCATTAGAGCTACATAGCTACATTTTAATATTCTTCGAAAATACATAGGGAATGAATAGGATGTGCCAAAAACGTGTGAATGACCATATATTGGTTTTTTCTTATGGGATTGGTAGATTACATGAAATAAATGAACCCAAGTTTGTTGAAGTTTCATTTGCCTAAAACTCACCGATTTTGAGATATTTTTCATAACTGAGGAATGAATGAAAATAAAAAACCTTTTTTCATTTTTGATTCTGCAAATATTTAGTATTATAAGACTGGTTGCGGTTTGGACCAAAAATGTATAGGGTGAGTTAGACAACTCAAATTCATCAAAACTCAAGATTTTCAAATTAGAACCTATTCTTTTTAAAATTTCAGTCAATTCTACTTATAAAAAGAGGGGGAGTTATTTAAACATACCTTATACCTGAAATTAATACTTCAAAAGTTATCGGGGAAGAACTTCAAATGAGAAAAAACTGCAATTTCAAACTGTGTAGAGTAGTCTGTGAGCTGTGACTTCAGGAAAGTACAGAAAGGTCAGAAAGTAACCAAAATTCGAAGTTTCTATAACTAAATTGGACATTTCATGAACTGTAATCAATTATACCTAATTTAAAATTTTATTGGTTTATGGATTTCTCCACATTCCCAACGAACAATTAATTACAATCCATGTAGTGTCAAATATATATCGAACATCGAATTTTAATTGCTTTCTGTGTTTTCCAGAAGTCACAGGCTACTCTACACAGTTAGAATTTACGGTTTTTCCTCATTTGAAGTTCTTTGTCGATAGCTCTTGAAATATTCCTTTTAAGTATAGGGTATGTTGAAGTATCCTCCCCCTTTTTTATACGTAGAATTGACTGAAATAATAAAAAATATATGTTCTAATATGAAAAACTTGAGTTAAGATGAATTTGAGTTGTCCAACTTCATGATCTTCAGATGATCACCCCCTACATTTTTGGTTCAAAACACAACAGTCTTGTAATACGTATTTGCAGAATCTGAAATGGAAAAGGTTCTTCCGGAAAAATTTTTTTTCGGCAAGTGCTCACTTCCCGGACGCTTTTTCTCTGAGAAAGTAGCATTTCCCGGCCTAGTCCGGAAAGTACGTACTTCCCGGATTAGGCCGGAAAAGAATCACGTCGTTCGTGTCATTGTGAATATGAAAATCTTGGTAGGTATATTTTTAATAAATGCAGTTGATCATTACCATAGCAACCGAGATAACGGCTGACAGTTCATATGAAATTAGTTGTCAAATATTTGCATGTTTTTTGATCGCAATCGCAATAAAATATGGAAAGCAGCAGCGATAGTGTTATTTTACATGGTTGCCGAAAAAATATTGTACGCAACACGACCGAAAATGGTTTTTTTGGACTCACAGTCTTTTGTCTTTTGTCTATTCGTCCAAAAAAACCCTATTTTCCGGACTTGTTACGTAATAGTAATTTACGTGATAGTAATTTACGTAACAAGTCCGGAAGTCTGTGAGTCCAAAAAAACCATTTTCAGGCGTGTTGCGTACAATAAACTGTCAGCCGTTATCTCGGTTGCTATGAATTCTATGATTCTTTTCCGGCCTAGTCCGGGAAGTACGTATTTTCCGGACTAGGCCGGGAAATGCTACTTTCTCAGAGAAGAAGCGTCCGGGAAGTGCTCACTTCCCGGACGGTTGCCGAAAAATTACTTTTTTGAGAAATATTCAAAAAAATGCGAGTCGTCGCCACTATTTTTTTTTATAAGAATCCCATTACCTCTTCCTCATGAACAGTTGACGTTATACTCAAGGTATGGCATGTTGGTGAAATTGTCATCAAAAAGCTATCTAATGATGCAATAATAAATATACTAGGTGTGCCATTTGGAATAACGAAGTAGTAGTCTATTTCCCGTCCATCCGGAGGTTGTAAAAATCTAAAAACATTTTAGGGAGAAAACTCATTATCTCAAACACCAACATTGCAAATTTTGAGCACAATATTATGATTAGTTTTCCATAAACGTCTAATAGGCCATCGTGGTGCATCACCCTGTATTGATAAGAGAATACTATTCTGAGGAAAAGAAATATCTACATCAAAAAAATCTTACAACTTTCAGGTTCAGGCTACTCACCTATATGTTCTAGACACGCTCGTATGTTTGGTCATAAAATGGTTTTTAAAGTTTTACAGTTCCCGACTTCATTCGAAATTTCTCTAAGATGCAATAAAGCTTACGATATGTTTTATACCCAAATACCATTTTGCGATTAATGCGCTGGAAGACATTACAGAATTCGGTTTTACGTACAAGTGATTAGGCTATTTTCTGAAGTCAGTGTACTAAACATCAAAAGCAGCTTATCACACAATACTTCATTTTCTACTATCTTCCAGATCAGTGATATTATTGAATTACTGATAATTTATTTGGATGATTTGATGAGTATAGACTACTCGATTATCTCAAATAATAATCGAATAAGTGCTATAGTTTTTGAGGGATAAATCTTTTTCGAAAATAAAAGGGTTTTTTTTATGTAAACAAAAGCAGTTCGACCTTTTCTTGAAAAGTAACATGCTTCTAAAAATGGAAACGAAAATTCATTTTTTCTTGAAATCAACAAATGGAATATTGTAATCATGTTTTATCAAAGAGAAGGCTACCTTTAAATATATTTTAAATTTTGTTGTGATCTTTAGGATTGAAATATGCAACCCTTATGAAATTCAAAAAGAAAATCTAAATATAAATCACCCCATATTATTGTGAACACAAAACCGACGGAGTTGAGATTTTGGATGTTGGCACAGCTACCTGAATCAAAATCAAATACTTTTTTAATAATTCACACGAACAATATTTGGTTATCGTTTCTGTTATTCCAAATGGCAGCTTTGGACTAACTGGCAATTTTGAACGTCCTTTGCCTATTGTCCAAATAAAACAAGATTTGTATCCGAAGGCGCAAATCCAATATGGATACAGAAATCGATAGAAGGTATCCGATAAGACGGATGTAATTGACAGGTCCTATCGCTACTCTCAAAATATATTGCTTCGAGCTGTCAGGGACAATACGAGAGATATCAATATTTCGATAGGTATATCATTTTCAATATCAAACATTCTAGAGCTCTACCTGCCACAAATGTTTATTTTTGTCAGGTTCAAATGGAGAAATTACTCCAAGTACTAGTAGAGATCCAAGAGAATACATGAAAAAACTTTTGTTAGAGTTCACGTTTCCAAAGCTTTCAGCTTTTGAAGAGCAAACCAAACAACTGATTGGCAGATGTCATCAAAAGGTAAATGAGATCGAATAAAAGAAATGAAATAAATTCGGAATAAAAACAATATTTTACTTTTGCTACAGTTGGTATGACGAAACAATTGTCGAAGAGAAAAAATAGCAAAAGTGAAATATTTTTTTTTTTACTTTGAATGAAGGCATCGACTGCTATGGTCATTATCCTAAGTGAAATATTATAATTATTCATAATTCCTATTCAATTTGGGTGTCAATAAAAAATTGAAAACCGTTTGATATTAAATGAAAACCGAGTAGAGCAATCGAACAATGAATTTTATTAAATCAAAAAGTTTTTCTAATTATAAAACTTGTTGAAAATGGCCGACTCCGAATGGAATTCAAGCCGTTTCGAAAATATCGAGGAATATGTTATTCATTTGGAGAACATGTAACACCCTGTATCTTGAAAACTGGCCTACAGGCAGTTTTCGACTTCCAATAACTTAGAGAATAATATCCTGAATTTGTTCACAATGTTTTTGAAACACCCTGTAAACCGGAAAAAAAATTTTTAAATTGAATTAGTCAAAAATCCCGAAAAGAAAACATCTTACGGAAAAGTATTTTGAAAAAAAAAATCATAATTTTCAGGGGAAAGTCCACTTATGCTACTACATCCATTTAATTTACCCTTGTTGGGGATACTGAGGTGAATTTTAAAATTTCAAATGAAAAACTATTTTTTATTGCAGATTCTTATCTTACGGAGAGAAATACAAAACTTTTGTTCGAACAATTTTTCACGAATCGTCACAGATGGCTCTGTATTCGAGTTTGAATTTTCCTATCTGAACGACCTCAACGTATTCGCTTCATTTATCATTCACACGAAATTCGGACAATTTCTGCTGAACTGTTTGTTTTCAGTACATATACTGTCATTGATCATTTGAAAAGGACGAAATTATTTGTTTCTGGTTGAAAATACTTTCTATTGATTAATAAGGATGTATCAGTTGAAAGAAGATTATTTTGAATCTAGTATAAATCTCCATCAAGCCATCAATCTTTATTGATAGATAAATAAAATAGCCACTTATTGCCACCAAGGTCTCCGGATTTAGCTCCGTTTGATTTCCTCCTTTGGTCACTTTAAAAGAACAATATTCACCAATTTGAAAATGTTGAAATGACGAAAAAATCTTACAGTGTTAAATCCGAAGACCTTGATGGCCACCGAAAAATTTTAATTACCTGAAGTTCACAAGTATCATTGACAAGCCACTTGATTGATTTGCCGCGAGAAACTGAGACTCGTGATTTATATACATATCATGTTGAATATATTTTTGAGAAGGAAAAAAGCGATATTATTTATTATGGTTTACATTTAAAAGAATACTAGTTCGTATAATAGCTTCAAAACTGATTACAATAAAAACCAAATGATAACACCAATGGATTATACGTAAAAAAGTTTCTTTATAATGTTTTTGTTTCAAGTTTATAGCACCAGTAATATAGAAGTTATGAGAACATTTAATTTCACGTCATTTTCCAATTTTGTCTAATAGCTTTGAAAACATTTGAATTCATGAGGTCCTCACCAAATCAATTCTCTCAAAAATCGAGTCCGTAAATGTGCCAGTCATTTTTTTCCTAGTTCAAAGGATTCTAAGATCCCGTCACTAGACATCGAATTTGGGACACCCGATGCAATATACATAAATATAATCTTTTCAGTAAACCCTCAAAAGTGAAAAGAGGATAAATTGGTTTTTGATTGTTTTTTCACTTTTCATATTGGTGCTTGACGTGATTCTAGCCCCACAATGTGATCTACAAAGACGCAGTTGCCACATGTATACCCGAGCGCTCAGAAGCTGTTGACTTCACGTCTTTAAGTTAACTTTGGCACACCCTATATAGATTCCCTATCTATTTTTTTTCAAATATTTTTTTATACCAATCAACTAGGTCAGATATTCCTTGTGATGATATAAAAGCAGTAAAAAACTTCCTTTTGAATACACAGTCCCTTCTCTTTTTTCAGAATAAACACTCGATTGGCCCTACACTCAACAAGAAAAATATTTCACCTTCGAACTTCTTAAGTATCGAACCTCGGTCGATCCATTCAAAGTTGAGAATTCTTTTCCATAGAAAGCCAACATTCGAATGGGAACGGTAATTTTTTCAATACTTGGAAGTAGGATTCGAATTAAAGAGAATAATGCACTTAGGACTTCCTTTTGACGCGTGAAGTTTCATGGTTCGGTTCATTCAGAAGCCAGAACTCGAATAAATATGAAAGTTTTATTCCTTTCATCTCTCACAAGAGGCAAATTAAGTAAGAGAAAAAACATGCCCTTTTTCCACTTCGTTTTCGTTTCACGCGCCGCAGATATTCACGATTTATCACGCACCTCTGAGTGATTTTCCGGCTTGTTAAACTCCGTCCTTCGGGAAACGTTCCCTAATCGAATCAATGGCCAATGAAGTTCTCAATAATTTAGGAACTATTTTTTCTTTCGCGGTTGTTTCAGGTGAATAGTTATTCGTTGGTGTTGCTTCCGATTTTGGTGGTAGTAGTGAAAGCATTGTGATTAGGGATTCACGTCATGACTTGATTTTCAAGTCAAGCTCAAGTCAAGTCAAATATTTATTTATCAAGAACTTGAATCATATCAAGCTACTCTATTTTCAGCAGTTAACAATAAAAATAAAATGAGAAGGAACCTTGCAGAAAACACTTTCATTTAATAAACTTATCGTATAAAAGAACCGAAAATATCAACTTTTTTGAAATAAAAAACATAAATTGAATCACTATAAATCATAACAAAATGAAAAATAAAGTTCTTTGATATTGAGAAATCTCCAGGCTGTATTTGATTTCATAATCAAGTAGCTTGATATCAAGTCAAGCAATAAATATCTAAAATAATTTCAAGCACGTAATGTTTCACGAGCTTGATTTTAAGTCGAGTAGTTGGTTAAAATGTCAAGCTTCTTGGCTTGATGAATCCCTAATTGTGATCACTTTGAGATGTTCACTCGGAACAACTTTGGTTTCGAGTCTGTCGGTCGGTCTGTGTGTTCGCACACCTTGCTAACAGCCCCAACATCTACAATTCTCATCCGATTCCAATAAAATTTGGTATGGGCTCAGTTTGGGCCGAGGATGGTCCCATAAAAAAAGCTGCATCAGATGGTATATTTGCAAAAAATCAATTATTATATAATTATATATATTATAATTATCACTCAATGTTATTCGGTCCTACATAACTCCATATATAATACTGGTGTACAACTTTGCTTCCGCCGTCTTGCAATAGATGGCTGTACCGGTAAGTGGTACTCGAAATAAATAGATCGTTGATGTCATACAATAAGCTTAAGTATTTGTAAACATAACGCCATCGAAATATTAGTCGATTTGTACCTGCATCATAAAGTTATTCTCGATTCAACATGTCAATTTACGAGTCAAATTCTCATCATTTGCGGAAGGTTTTTAATTTTCTGCTTTAATATGAGGAAATCTGCGTCTAAGGCTCATCAATGCTCTCAAATATCTTTGGTGAGGCCGCTATTAGCGAAAGAACGTGCCGAAAGTGGTTTCTACGCTTCAAGAACGGTGAACGTCGAAGACCAGCATGGCGGTGGAATAGAGAATGTTTTCGAAGATGCAGAATTGGAGGCATCACTTGATCAAGACTCGTGTCAAATTCAACAAGAATTTACAGGATTATCGAGGGTGACGAAACAAGCCATTTCAAAACGCCTGAAAGTCATGGGAATGATTCATCAGAAACAAGAAAATTTGGTGCTGTACGAGTTGAAGCAAACAGATGTTGAACGGCGTTCATTTGCTTGTGAACAACTGCTTGTTAGGCAAAGGCATTGTGACTGGAGACGAAAAATGGATTCATTACGACTATCCCAAGCGCAGAAAATCATGGGGATATCCGGGCCATACTTACACGTCGACGGCCAAACCGAATATTTACAGTTCCAAGATCATGCTCAGTATTTGGTGGGACCAGCTCGGCATAGTGTATTATGAGTTGTTAAAACCGATTGAAACAATCACAGGCGATTGATATCGAACGCAATTAATGCGTTTGAGCCTTTTGAAAGATAAACGACCGCAATACAACGAGAGACAAGATAAAGTGATTTTACAGCATGTCAATGCTCGACCTCAAGTAACAAAGGTGGTCAAGCCATAAAGAAACGTTGAAATGGGAAGTCCTACCCCACCTACCGTATTCTCTAGAAGTCCAAACGTTGCTATCTCGGACTATTACTTGTTTCGATCTATGGCACACGACCTGGCTGACCAGCAGTTTTTTCTGACTGTCATTTAGATTTTATAACAGAAATTTTATTGTGTATTTTGTTATTTCTTAGTTTCTACACATTTGGCAAAGTCTTACTGTTGTTAATTTCCAAAGTTCTCTGTACTCAAACTAATCATCCTTATTCGACTGAAAGAACTAGCTTTGATAAAGTTCAGTTATATAGATAAAATTTAAGAATTTGCATATTACAGATGAGTGTGATATTCAAAAAGAAGAATTTTGTTGCCTGACATTTTACTTCTGGAAAACATAACATGCAAGAGCTTCAGTTAAAACATCCGAACCAACTACGAAAATAAAAAGAATGAAGCGAAGTAAATAGAATATTTTCATCATGAAATACTACCGAATCATTCTGGAGTTTTCAATTTGAGTTCAATGATTTGTAAAGAACAATTCGTTTGAATTTAGCAGCATTTTATTATATTCTTCGATCCTTCGGTTATATCCAATGGTCCCATGTGAAACCATAATCATATAAAGGACATTGTGTGCAGAACCAGAGATTGCCGAAAGTTTCTCTCGAATTCCCAGTTCATCAAATGAAGCCTCGTCCTATTCGGGAAACTTCGATAAATCGAATTTTCTAGTTTCTCTTTTCCGCACACAAAATTGCATTTCGTTTCATGAAATTGTAGATGATCGTTCGTTTATAGATATTTGTTGTGATGCTGCTGACTGGTTACAAAAGCAGTGAATGAAAATACACATATACCTACTTAGTTGAATAAAAAAATGTAAATAAACTCAATACACCTCAATTAAATTTCCATTTTCATCATCTAATCTTTTCAGACATTTCGCTTTATGTCAAGAAATCAATTTTCATTTTTCGTAATTCAGGAGAAAATTGAATTTTTCAAATAAAATTATTTCGGAAAAAGCAGAAGTATCTTATACAAGTAGATCCAAATGGTAGTATCAATACCTACAGCGTTTCATTTCAAAAATCCATTGAAAATTTGGGAGATCATAAAAGGTGAGAAAATCAAAGTGGTGGAGTCTTTTATGCACCTATTAACATTCGTATTTATTTAATATTTTCTCATGAAATTCGCTTAAACGTTATCTATGCTTGATTTGTATCACAAATCTGAAGGCAAAAAAAGATCATGTGAATGTTTGAAAATTCATCTTTTGTCCAGATTTTCATAACTGTATGCTGTTTTGTTCCAGCCCTAGAAATAATTTGATCAAAATATATAGGAAAAATGTTTCGAGTAATTAATGATATGACTGGAATAAATTATCAAGATCAAAAAATTAGAGATCGCAAATGAATTGACTTTTTCAATGAGAAGAAATTGGTATGAGTAGTGAGGATAAGACACCAACGTTAACAGGTTAAATTTTTCTTTTAATCTTCTGGATTTGAATTTTACTTCATCATATGTGAATGTGAGGAACTACTTCTGTAACAGATGATTCAAAAACAGGCAAATCAAAATGAAAAAAACTCTTCGAAATAGGATAGTCCTGATGAACTTAATCGGAAATTTAACATAATATACCCTGGTTGACCCCTCCATATTATAATGTTAACCGTAAATTCTTCAAATTTTCACTTAATCATAAAGAGAACCAGAATACGTTCTGCAAAAGGAAAGGTTGAATATTGTGTTCTTTGTGTGATTGCTCATGCATATTCAAAAGCTTCTACTAGACTATGTGCGAACTAACATTTCAGGGCCGTCCATTACTCTTTGAATAAAATAAAATAGATGTAAACGTTCATCCTTTCGCCTACAACGCTGTTTGATGATTAACTAAATGCATAAATGGAAAAATCCACATCACGTTTCAGAATCAGGTTGAGTTGTGATTTTGAGAGGGCTAAAATAATCCAGTAAACGGAAATATCTTGTTAAAACTAACAATGCTCATCGCAAATTCTCAAGTTAACAGACTAGGTATGAATTAATGATGGAATAAATTAATTATTCAAAAATGTACTGATGAGTCTGGAAGATCGCTTCTTTTCGATTGAATTCGATATGGTTTATAGATTCTGTTTGTTATAAAAAACTGTATATTTTAGCATCCTTCATTGAATTTGATGAGAATCTCCTTCTCAATTATAAGTTTCTCATTTTTTCTCCATCTAAAAACCTATTTCACGTTCTATTTGTAGATTCTTCAATATTACCAGTGTATTCTGAAATATTAATAAATTCTGGTATTTGAGAACTTTCAGCAATGTTGAATTAATTAATTCATTCAATATTTCATTCATTATTCGAAGGAAAGTAGAAAATTGTGTGCATCTTTCGAAAATAATGAACTCATAGTATCTTACTGTAACTGTTCATATATTAAATAATATGTTTCAAAGACAATGTTATCTTTTAGAGAATCTATCATAATTGAGAATGATTGAGGTATGAATTTGCAATTAACAATTTATGCTAGTCAAAATTAACATTACTAACAGAATTAATTCACAATCATTATTAATATGTATCCGCATTCGCCAATTTGTTCAATTTCAGAACAATAAGTTTGTTCATTCTACAAACGATTGATTATTCGCTATATCCATTCTGATTTTCGAAATATTTAGTATCAAATTACAATTTCGAATATTATGTTATAAAGTACATAACGCAGTGAAACAAAATTAGCTCTCAATTATTATATTTCCATACATATTTAAGTCGAATATGTACTGTAACAATATTGAATTCTATTGGAATCCACAACTGATAACATATTTCTTCATCACAAATGTGAATTCATTACGTTCCTATGGATATTAAATTTTGATTTTCTACCATGAAAGCATTAAATTATAAATGACAATTATTTCACATTATGGTCTATAATATTGTTTTGAGCTTATTACAGGTATCCTTGAATCGTTATTAGGATCAATAGTAGGCGCGACTAATTATTGTTATTTATCACTGCCATTGGCTGCCTATTTTCAAGAGAAAAAACTACGTGAATTTTTATTGATCGCGTGATGAAAACCATAGAAAATTCAAGACGATTATAAAAAAAAACTTAATGTTTTAGTGACCAGCCGATTATAAAATTCTGATGTATATATACATATGTTACCAATTTCATGTTTGATGCTATATTTAATCAGTGACGTCGCTAGATGGGCAACCCCCTAAATTTTTTGCTGTTCTTCCCCTGAAATATCGTTTGAGTAAAAATATTCAATATAAATTCAATGTAAACGTAAATGAACCTGAAAATCTTGGCAACCTGTATAGACTGCACTATTGGGTATTTCTTTTTCTATATTCTTCTTGAATTTTCCTTTATTCTGATGATGACGTTATCAGCTTTTGCACAGAGCTTGAAATTGTTGTTTCATAGCAACATACAGGGCATCCCGAAACTATGATATAAAATTGATACAGAAGATTCGCCTTGAAATTTTTGTTTGAATCCGGAAAAACTAACCGTTTTCAAGATAATTGCGCTTTTATGCATACAAGCATGCTAGTAATTGAATTTATTTATTACTGGTCCAAATACACTGAGAGAAGTGTTTATTTAATATAATCGAAAATGCATAATAGTTAATAAATAATTTTTTGGATATATGGACAAACAAATATTAGTTATATAATTTATTTGAAATCCCACCAATAATCATCATTTATTATTACATTTCATTTATTTACGCATAACTTATATTAATAATGCTGAAGAAATATCCATTCGAAAGAAATAAATATAATTGAGGTAAATATATCATTGAGTAATAATTAATAAACTTTATTTATATGTAATATGTATCCACGCTGAATAAAAATAATATGTCAATTCAGTAATGGTTCACGTATTTCTTAGATGATTATTTTGGTTGTTTCTATTATCCGATTGTTAGGGTCTGAGAAATACCGTTTGCCGAACTAGGTAATTTTTTAGAGTTCATATTGAGGGTATCCGGGTTTGAACCCTAGTCATCTTGATTGCATCAGTTCACTCTAACCACTGTTCTGCCAACATCACTAATATCTAAGCAGTTACAAACGATCTAAAGTCAAAATTCAGTACAGATGTGCTAAGCGGCGTTCAATAAGCCCATAGTAACACAGATTTTATGTTTAAAAAGGAAATTCAAATCAAAGGAAAAGTTCAAGGACAGATCCTTCAAGGAGATGCGCTTCTCTTTGAGGGATGTGTCCTTAAACTTTTCAACAGATTGGATCGCTAGAATTATGTTAGTTTGTTAATTATTAATAAATACTATATTCTGAGTGAATAAATTATTGAATTCTTGTAAGAGTTTATTCATAAATAGCAAATGATCGTTAACTACCAGTTGAAAATTTGTTGACACTGAATTTATGTTATTTGTGGAGATAACGTAAGTTCATATAAATTATTTATAACCGAAATAAATTAAATATTATCATTGCCTTGTAAACAAATTTTTCTTCTCTATTAATAAACTTTTTTGAATGCATAATTCAACTATTAATGAATATATCAAATATAAATCTGCTGTAATAGTTGTGAATAAATAACCTCCGAATAATAGCTTTATTAATAAAAAAATATGGATTTCTCTTAATGTGAGTTATTGGTTTGAGACCTTTTTCAATGATGAACTATTTTCTTGACAGGGTTGAAGGTCAGGTTGTTGGAACAAAAACCACCTCTCAGACTATTGCCGACATGTTTCGACTTTATTCTAAAATCTTCTTCAGGGCTAGTCTATTTGCTGTTTCTTTGTCAGAATCATGAAATATATGAAATAAATATCACTTTTTGACACCATCAAATTAGAATTTAAAACGAACGAAATGATAAAACGGGAACAGACCACTCTGATAATACATATGTTATAAGTAAGTATTCGTCATTATTTACTTATAACATATGTATTATCAGAGTGGTCTGTTCCCGTTTTATCATTTCGTTCGTTTTAAATTCTAATTTGATGGTGTCAAAAAGTGCTATTTATTTCATATATTTCATGATTCTGACAAAAAAACGGCAAATAGACTAGCCCTGAAGAAGATTTTAGAATAAAGTCGAAACATGTCGGCAATGGTCTGAGAGGTGGTTTTTGTTCCAACAACCTGACCTTCAACCCTGTCAAGAAAATAGTTCTCTTAGTGTAACAACTGGATATTCAACCACCAAAAAATAATAATGATACTTTCACAGGAAAAAACTGTCGATTTTGAGGTCATGTATCCTTCAGTTCATAAAAATTTATACACTATCGAATACGTAGTTTTTTACATTGACGATAAAAGTGCTAATTCAGTACAGTTGAGGCCAATATTCAAACTCCTGTCGAAACCAAAACCAGTTCATTTTTAAAACAATCGCAAAACTTTTCGCTGTAAATCCATAGCTTACAAAAGCCGTTCGCAGTTCGTTCGGTCGTTTCAATCGCCGAAACTAGAATCGTTAAAATGAAAAATCGTAAATTGGAACAATGGGACCACCGCAATCCAGAGCCTCGATTGGATTTCGAATTCCTGAACTCATGTTCCTTGCTCTTATTTGACGCATACAAATTCCCCATTTTCGCCGAAGTATTTCCATGAGATCCGCCCTAATCCAACTTCTCGACACGACGAGACGAGGTAATGAAAATCGTATTTGCCGAATATGGTTCACTTTCACGATTCCCAAATTTCGTCCTTGATGTCCTACCATCAACCCTTTTGTGGAGAAAAACGCGATCGAGATCAGTCGTAAATTCCCTCGGGGATCGAGCCATTTACATATCTCATGACGCCGGAAATCAGAGTCACTTCTTCGACGTTTCCCGCAAGACGTCGAAGGGTATTATTCTCTTGTTGTTCCCAGAATCGGGTATAAAACAGAGATTGACCGACCGTGAGGACTGACTCTACGATTTCGGCGTTTAACATCGAACTTTGCTGTGGGATGAAAGAATAATGAATAACGTACGCCAATGGAAGTTTGACATTTGATGTAGAATCAATTCTCATTGGTAGTTTGCAGTTTTAATGCTCCTACAAACCAACGCGACAGACGATGCGAATATTCGTACCCTATCTGAGTCTGGATCCTACTAATTTATTATCGATTGATAGTTTGATATAATCGGAAGTAACGATTATCCATTGATAGTTTGATAATCGGAAGTACCGCTTATCGATTGATAGTTTGAATCGGAATCGGAAATACCGATTATCGATTGATAGTTTGAATCGGAATCGGAAATACCGATTATCGATTGATAGTTTGATAATCGGAAGTACCGATTAACGATTGATAGTTTGGTAATCGGAAGTACCGATTATCGATTGATAGTATGACAATCGTAAGTACCGATTATCGATTGATTGTTCGATCCTACTAATTTATTATCGTTTTATAGTTTGATAATAGGAAATACCGATTATCGATTGATAGTCGAAAGCACGTATATCTCAGATTCGAACAGATTTCATGGTTGTACTTGATTATTATATGATGGTACCCAGAACTTTCCTACCCTAATTCAGTGAATTAAGGAAAATAATGTATGATACTCGTCCTCTTCCATTCGAAAACTCGACACCTCGTGGCTCTTTTTTGAATCCACTCTCATTTTTTGAATATTTGTTCATGAATTTAAAATGAAGTTGTCTGTACCTTATTCCAAAATGAGCAAAAAAAATGAACACTCAGTCATTAAATTCCCATGAATATGTGAAAGTAGAAAATGAAACTTCATAACAGTACAATAAAGCTTCACTAGATTGGATAATAGTATTCCTCCAAAAATGCTAATTTCCAATTATTCTTTTTTTTTGTAGAAATATATGTATCGAGATCAGTTCGAAATTTTCCAGAGAATCGTGTAATAATTTGAAATATCTTATAACTTCAAAACTTATTTCGTTAGTATACATCGAAAAATATTATTTTGTTGTTTCCAGAATATGGTACAAAACAGAAATTGACTGACCGTGAATTTGAGGTGAAATTCCATTGTGGTATAACAAAAAAATAAATAACATACGCCAATGTATTTTCAAATTTTGGTAGACAATCAATATACTGTTCGGTAGTTTGCAGTTTTATCGTATTTCAGCAACACATAATATTGTTATTTATATTCAAACCAGCCATTGTTATGCAGATTCATTGATCCCCATGTTTTTCGAACTAAATTCCCTTTAATTTGGACAAAAGTTATCTGCTCACTACGATCAATTCGACAGAGTTGCATTCGACAATTTTTTCGATTCCAATTGCTCCAAGATTTCGACTATTTAGTGAACCTACTATTTTTGAAATATTTCGAATTAATTCATTTCGAATACATATGATTTTTAAAATATTGCATCGGGTCACCCAAATTCGTTGTCTGATGAGGGGATCTCGAAATCCCCTTGAGGTAGAAAAAAGTGAATGTCACATTTTCGGGCCCGATTTTTGAGAAAGTTAATTTGGTGAAAACCGCAACCTTATAAGTTCAACTGTTTTCAAGCTATAAGGGAAAATTGGTAAATGACGTGAAATGAAAAGTTCTCATAACTTCTGAAACGAAAGCATACTACAAGCACTTGAGTCAGTAGAATCATCATAGTTGTGTGATAATTTTTTTATTACAATTAGTTTTGAAGTTATAATACAAACTTGAGTTTATTTAAATGTAAATCAAAAATTTCTTCAGCTAATTGTTTTTTTTTTCTTGGCAAATTAGTCAAGTTCCTATCTATGATAGGTAATTGAAATATTCAGTAGCCACTAGCATCTTCGGATTTAATACCGTTAGACTATTTGAATTATTGTGTCAAAGGTATGGAAGTACCTCAAGGAACGAATTGGAGACTTAAATTCAAAATCGTGAATTTCAAAATTTTAGGAACGAGAATCAAACACAAATCCCAAAAGAAGACGAAGAGTTTCAGTAGGTTAATAAAGCGTATGTCATAGATTTCATCAAGATCAATGAATACTTGATATATAGTTGCTGTTGTGGTATTTTTGTTAGGATTCACGTCAAGTAGCAAAGAGTTAACATCTACTATGGAATAAAAATAATAATAATAATTAAGCATAAAACATTCATGATAAGAAAAGAGTAGCAAAATATTGTCAAGAATTGTGCTGACTGACTGACATAATATTTTATGAAAAAAACAATATTCTAAGATTTTTGCCTATTATGTATTTGCTTTCTTCTAACAACATATTTCCGCAAATTAGAATTCATAATATTAGTAATTTCATTTATTATGTATAAGCATGATGAAATTCTTTCGAATGAGACAATTTCGAACTGCATAAATTTTGTACAGAGGATGCAATTGAGATCAGATTAAATTTCCCTGAGGATTTTGTAATATGAATATCACAAGTCGAAAGTCACAATCATTTCCGCAAGAAACCTGAGTAAATTCTCGTTATCTCAAGCTTCAAGATTGAATTTTACTGTCGGATAACAGAATAATATATACTGTACGCCAATGGAAATTCTGGCGGGTAATCTCTTTTGAATGGTCGTTTTCAGTTATACAGTATTTCACTACCACATAATAATAATAATAGTAATATTTAACTCGTCTTTATTATGCAGACTCATTGATCACCATGCATTGCAATTATTGTTGAACTGACCCATATTTATTTATTCTGCAGAAATTCATGTTTTAGTACGATTAATTCGACAGAGGCGAATTCGCCAATTCGCCCGATTTCATGACTAGACGATCATTTCTTCAGATTGATAATTATTATACTTGAGTATAAAATTCGACCATGTGACAGTTCAAGATTTCAAATCTTTTACTCTCCCCTTTGTGGAATAGCCTAATCAAATAACACTCGTGATTGATTTTCTCTCATATTTCTGATTCCATAACTGAACTGAGTTGCTTGAAGAATCTACTCAAATTCGTTATAAAATAAATCGACAGACTTATTCAGAACTTCAAGCCCTTGTGATATTACTACAAAGTAGGCAATTCTTATAATGAAATGTGATAACATTCAATTCTGTTCTGAAACCTAATATTCCTCCATCGGAATTAAAAATCTTTTTGGATGGGAGAATGAAAATTTTAGCATAAAATTATGCTGCATTCTGAATAAGACATATCATTTAATCGAAAATGAACATCTCATCGAATTTCAAGATTTTCAGTCCAATTGTCTAAAGAGGTTCATTCAACAATAATCATGCTTGGCATACCTAATAGGTATGTATATATTTATTAATACTTTTTGTAATTTACCTATCGTTATTTTCCCTCAAAGAGTGTCCAGGAAGCTACTTCGAAACGTGTTATTACTTCAAGTTTCGGGATTTTTATGTCCTTCTGGGAACAACTCCAAACAGTTGGCTTCCAGACAACCCTACATAAATTCTGTGAAAAACAACCCCAGTCGGGTGCCACGTCTTTGCGAAATAGCCTTTTTATGGCGTCCAAAGTCACCTTCCATTTTTCTTATGAATAATTGAAATAGACGAGACAGCATTTTTTTTTAACTAAATTGGTCATTGGAACCACACTATTCAAAATGTTCCTTCATAAGAGTTGTTGAGCCATTCGAGCCGAAAAAAATTAAAAACATTCCTAAAATTGTCGAGAATTTGTAGCATCTAAAATTTGTCATGACCTTAGTTTCTACAAAAACTTTTTATACATATACAGGGTGGTCCAGATTTCAGTTCAATAACTTTGGCGTCGGATAGAACTACTCTTCTCATGAAAAAAAGTTTATATAAACATACATCCTAACAAGCTTCGTTTTCGACATACAGGGAGTTACAGTTTGAAAAAAAAAATGTTTTTTCCTTATAACTCTGGTAATAATACATTTATTATTTTCATCCATTAATTATTTTAATGCGTTCAACCTGCTACTTCCTAGCCTAAAAAGAAATACCTAGTTTTTTACAGGCTGATCCGACTTTGTGATCCATCTCAAAGAAATTCTAAATGCACTCCCAATGAAGCTTGCAAATAAGTTCATTACATATTGCTGTGAGTTCAATAGGCGCTGAGATCGCCATCGACGACTGACGAGTCCAATATACAGGGTCTTTCACGAGGAACCTCACCCATATTTATACGGGAAACTACTGAACGTATTTTCATTAAATTCAGCACTTATAAGTATTTCACGATGCTGATGAAATCTAAAATATTTTCAAGGCATGAGCACCTCCAGTTTTTCCGGAAATGACGTCAACTTCCGTTTTTCAAATTAGAACACCATTTTTTTATTGCAGAAATAGATTCCTTAGAAAATTTCAAGTTATTTTGATGTAACATTTTTCAGTTTTGGTTGGAAAATTCTCTCTGAGCGGGAAAATTCGAAAAAAAAATCGAAAATAGAGCTCCGCTGAAACAAGAATAACTTCGAGGTTTTTGGATGGAAAATTTTCATTTTTGGGATTTTTCAAGATGTAAGATTGATGTATCCACTTCAAAAATCGAAATCGCGATTCATGATACAGGGGGTGAAAATATCGCTTTCAAAGTTAGGGATGACAAAATCGTGAAAAATCAATTTTTTCAAATTAGAACCCCATTTTTTATGGCAGATATTGAATCTACGTTAAAAAATAATGTGAGTATATGCATCACACCCTTGCCCTAAAGTGGATATTTTCTGAGTTATTTACAAAAAACTGTTTTTCGTCTTGAATTTTCAGCTATTTCTTTTCCCTTCACGCCAAAAAGATGAAATTTTCAGGAACTGTTACTTAAACCATGTTTTAGATTTTACTACCCTAATATGCAAGAGAAAAAAGTTACAGGTTGTTCCTAAATAGATGGCGAATTTTGATTCGAATTTGTATCGGAAACCTCTTTATTTCAACTAATCTGGGTCGGTCAGGAAACCTCTCAATGAACAGTTGAATCGTTCTATCTACAACTTTATTACATTCTCCATGAAGTAGAATGAGATTTAAATAATCTTCATTGGTAAAATTAGGCATAGTGATCGATTTTATAACTTAATACGAATTATCACCAAATTAATAGTAGGTAAACACAAAATGCTACTGAATAAAGAGGAATTTGGCAGATGTTATTAATGATATCTATCATTAAAAAAAAAGAATGTAAAACATGGTAAATTTTTGCATATGGTTCATAAAGAATTATTTATTTATCACTGGAGAAAAAACCGATGGCCGATTAGTTGAAATAAAGAGGTTTCCGATACAAATTCGAATCAAAATTCGCCATCTATTTAGGAACAACCTCTAACTTTTTTCTCTTGCATATTAGGGTAGTAA
This sequence comes from Harmonia axyridis, assembly GCF_914767665.1. Taxonomy (NCBI): domain Eukaryota; kingdom Metazoa; phylum Arthropoda; class Insecta; order Coleoptera; family Coccinellidae; genus Harmonia; species Harmonia axyridis. The sequence goes on from NC_059503.1 coordinate 14,540,328, forward strand.
AATCTAAAACATGGTTTAAGTAACAGTTCCTGAAAATTTCATCTTTTTGGCGTGAAGGGAAAAGAAATAGCTGAAAATTCAAGACGAAAAACAGTTTTTTGTGAATAACTCAGAAAATATCCATTTTAGGGCAAGGGTGTGATGCATACACTCACATAATTTTTTAACGTAGATTCAATATCTGCCATAAAAAAATGGGGTTCTAATTTGAAAAAATTTATTTTTCACGATTTTGTCATCCCTAACTTTGAAAGCGATTTTTTCACCCCCTGTATCATGAATCGCGATTTCGATTTTTAAAGTGGATACATCAATCTTACATCTTGAAAAATCCCAAAAATGAAAATTTTCCATCCAAAAACCTCGAAGTTATTCTTGTTTCAGCGGAGCTCTATTTTCGATTTTTTTTTCGAATTTTCCCGCTCAGAGAGAATTTTCCAATCAAAACTGAAAAATTTTACATCAAAATAACTTGAAATTTTCTAAGGAATCTATTTCTGCAATAAAAAAATGGTGTTCTAATTTGAAAAACGGAAGTTGACGTCATTTCCGGAAAAACCGGAGGTGCTCATGCCTTGAAAATATTTTAGATTTCATCAGCATCGTGAAATACTTATAAGTGCTGAATTTCATGAAAATACGTTCAGTAGTTTCCCGTATAAATATGGGTGAGGTTCCTCGTAAAGACCCTGTATAAAGGAATATAGAATACCTGGATCAAAATAATCCGGTAGATCATTGATGAAAAAATTAAATATGAGCGATCCCAGGAGAGGTCCCTGTGGAACTCCTGAAATAGTTTTACATGACAGTGACGAAACTGCACCCGCTCTTCCAGATCTATTACGATTTGGAATGAAACTAACCGCTCATTCAAGAAATCTCCCAAGGCAACTTTCATTATATAGCTTACTCTCAATGAACTCACCGCAGAGAACATCGAGAGCACTGACAAATCGAAAATTTTTCTGAAATCGTATCAAAAATGCTTTACACAGAAAATTTTTGAAATCAAGGAAACTAGTGTACTCGGTAGTTTTACTAATAAAGTATCATTTTTTCCAGATGCCACCACATCTCCACGTTTTGGTTCCTACACTTCCTCTTCACATAATGTTAATGCCAGAATTTGAAAACAAAGATTGGAATCACCGAATACAAAAATTACCAAAGATAACTAAAAAGCATGAATAATTATAAAACAGTTTCTGGCTAATGAAACAAGGAGACGAAAAGAAAATGCTGAATTCGACGGATTCAGACTACTATCTATCCTACAACGAATCTGTACCAAACAGTTCACAAAATGCCTATCCTTCATCATATCCAGACTACGATTCATGTCTCAAGGAAGAACCTGGAGAACTTCCACTGCTGAGGTTCATAATCAATGGGCTGTTGTTGAACATAATAGGTATACTTGGGATATTTGGCAACATCATCTCTATGATCATTCTGTCCAGGCCACAGATGCGTTCAAGTATCAACTACCTATTGACAGGTCTTGCCAGAATTGATACTGTCCTGATATTGACCAGTATGCTGCTGTTTGGACTTCCTGGACTGCATCCATACAGCGGAGCTTTGTCTACGTACTACTACATCATCTATCCACACATTGTTCCAGTAGTTTACCCACTAGCGCTCATCTCTCAAGCTGCATCAGCTTACTTGACCTTCTTTGTGTCTTTAGAACGCTTTGTGGCAGTATGTCACCCCTTAAAAGTGCGTTCTTTGTGTACCTATGGACGTGCCAGGTTTTACGTGATTGGTATTATCTGCATCTCTGCTCTCTATAACATATCCAGATTCTGGGAGTCTTCAATCCAAAGCGATTGGTGGCCAGAGAAAAATATGACGGTTTACTGTCCATCGCCGTCTCGCCTAAGGAGGAATCCAACCTACAGGACCATCTACATACATTGGTGTTACTTCATCTTCATCTACCTGATACCTTTCATGGGTATTGCCGTATTGAATGCTATGATTTACCGTCAGGTGAGAATAATTTTTTTTTTAACTGAATCTGCTGTTTTTGAATTGAAATGAACATATTTTTACGGAACCCTTAGCCTGCACTACTGATTATTAACTAGAACTGAAATTGTTCTATGGAAGCGTCTAATATTTAGATAATTTTGAAACTTGAAAAATAGATAAATTCGAATTTCGCATTCGTGTTGGAATTGCCTTCTGCAACGAGTATTAGATGATATTTTCTCTATTTCAGTCAAGTTTTGTGAAATATTGTCGAATTTAATGAAAAATTCAGATTATATATCCTAGTGACTTTTGTATTGTATCTTGGCAGTTGGTGTGACTGTTACGAAAATTGACAGATTATGGAATTTGAAATCGAATCGTACTTTTCGAATTTTGAAATAATTCATAAATACGAATTAAAAACATGAATTATGTCTGACGAAATCGATTTAGCACCAACAGAATAGAAAGAAATTGTAAATAATATTGCAAATCATTTCACTTTATCCAAATTATATCATATTGACAATTGATGTGTGTTGAAAGATAGGATCGAAAAGTCAGTGTAGACAAACACAAAACGAAAAATATAACTGAAAACGATGCTGTAATGAGTTCATTACATTACAGGTTCTAGAACTGTAATGAACTCATTACGATACTGAAATAGAGAAAAATTATTCTTATTGAAATTAATTCAATTTGGGATAATATGTGGAATAATCAAATAATATAATAAAATCAGATGGTGTCGTTCACCATAGAATTACGTACGAAAAGAAGGAGGATAATACCGGTGATGTTTTGTGTTTCACGTTTAAGTATCCATTGTATCCAGCTGTTGGTTTGTTATCCTGAAAACATCGCGTCAGGGATGTTGCCTTTGTTTCGATCTCTAAGCTGGCGCGTTGAAAGAGTGAAAATGATGAGAGAAAGTTGTAATTGAAATTCCAAAAGGGTTTTTCCTGCTCTTTTTATGCCATTCACAGATATTTAGGTACATTCTCAGACTACGAGAACATTTGCGGAGGATCTCGTTGGAACTTATGAATGCCAAAATTTCTTGATTGTGAAGAAGGAACTCTGAGAATTTTGAACAAAGGTCAATTATTTCAGACTGGAATATCTTTACAAGATCACAGGGTGTTCTTAAATTGGAGGTACAAGAGAAAATTTCAAATTCTTTGGATTATTTTAAGAAAAAAGTCTATGAACATGATTCCGCAAACGCTCTGTAACAGGGCCTATAGGGGTATAGGGTGTTAATGTAATTTTTTCCAAGTTTTTTTTTTATAATAACACCTTCCCTTCACAAGATATTTGACTCAAATTTGGCATAGATATTCCAGTTTGAAGTTTTCATTATTTGATATGCTAATTTTGAATGCATAGAGTGATATTTTTTCTGGAACAGTGCTTTCTTCTTTCTTCTAGAACTATTTTTTGGTGGATCATTAGTATTTTGAAAAAATGTATAGAGAAACCTAGATCCAGTACTACACTTTTTGATTTCTTGTAGTTTTGTCGTCTGCTAACGATTTAAAAAAAAAATTTAAACAATTCTCAGGAAAATCCAAGTTATTATAAAGATCCAGTTAGTAAGCTGTTATAATTGAATTAATTATAAGTTTTGGTATTAACTTACCCAATCTGTAGTTACATATGCGATCTGAATTTGTCGAATATATCGGATTATTTTAAACTGATATTTGTCACTTTTGCCAAATGAATTTTACGCTTGATTTTTATAGATTTTGGTTGCAAGAATCTCGTGATATGACCGATATTAAGGTGGTATTTGCAAATTGTTGTGAGATCTTTCCTTTTTTTCCGGTATAATCATGAATTTTCTTATTTAATAATAATAATAATAATAATAAACTCCTTTATTTCAAAACATCTCTATGTACATGTACACAAGTGAAAAGAAATGACGTCAGCACAGAAATACATATAACTCAAATATAATTCATCAGATTATCACAATTCAAATAATCCCCAACTGAGTAAGGTTCCAAAACAATTAACATTTTCTTTATGACATTTTTAAACTTTGGAAAGGTTAACATTCTACAGTAATTAGGTAATTTATTATAAAGTCTTATGCACATATAATAGGGTCCTTTCTCTGTCAATGTTAGTCTATGTATGGGACAGTTCAGATCTAAAGTTCTCGTCTTATAATGATGAGAATATTCACTCTCGAATTTATCTTTATGCTTGAAAAGGAAAACCAAACACTCATATATATACAGAGCATAAACGGATCATCCTGTATATTTTTTGCGTTTTGATATCCTGAAGAAATAGTGAATATTTTTTATGTGATGTTTCTTATACCTAAATGCCATAATTTCGGAGTTACAGCTGCATTAACATTATCGAATTGTATCGATTGTATATCGAACAAACATATTTAACTATTTAAAAAATACTATAGTGACTTAATGAAATGAGACTTAGATTTTGAATAAATCCCAAAAATCAGGTAAATTATGACAGTTGGCATTCAAGTGAAAGGAACCTTTTTGTGTAATTTTTTTTTTCTCTTTTTCTCTCCAGATCATCTGTATCATATTTCGCTCTTCAAGCACTTTTACCTTGTTCTCTTCTTTAAAAAAAATATTTTTCTGTGAGTTTATAGGCATTGCCTAAACTTTAATCTTCAGGTTCAGCCCATCAAAAACAATACAACGCTTGTCGAAACTTTGGATTCGAAACATAGAGTCAAATTTAGATAAGTAATAATAAGTCATCTATTTTTTCAACAATGGCCATAACTTTTTGAGTTTTTCACATGTTTTCACTCAAATGAATAATATTTCATTCAAAAACAAAGTAATGAAATTTGTACACTTGCGAATACTTGTGTCTACATTGTGATAGACAACTCGACTAAAATTTATTCCCCCATTTCATAAATAACTGTCAAAATTTTTTTATTAAAATTACATTTTAATGAAACATTGAATGAATGTTGGAAAACATACTCCAGAGCTGAGAATTGAATGTTAAATCTTTCAATAATTCCAGACAATCTTGAAAAAATATATGTAATAGCAAGAACTGTTTGACATTTCGAAAAGGTAGAAGTCGTTGGAATAAAATTGAAGTTGAAATTATTAACCAAGTTTATTTATATAA